>NW_015505304.1:889845-940438 GCF_001515645.1 Sinocyclocheilus grahami
GCATAACGCCGCCCAAATGTTCACGCAAAGAAAGAAGGCGTAACTTTTATTCTCGCTGTAGTATTGTTGACGCTGCAGCCATGTCCTGAAGACGCTGTGTGCTTCGTTGTGAAAGCGAAACTACTTTGTTTGGTCTTCCAAAAGATGACAATATCTGCTTCGTCATGCCTAGAGCTGATCTGTGCTGGTCGCTGAGGGAATACATCAACTTTCAAAGTGGACAAAGCGGAGTCCAGCCCGCCTCAGCTCACTCTATCCCGGCCTCAGCGCACGCTAAGCCACGGCTTCCCCTCACGCTAGGCCGCTGGGTTTTTCGTTGCCACTGATGATTCAAACGCGAGTTTTGGGCAGTAGAGTAGCACTTGTTGTTTGTCATTTCTCCGATCACAAATGCAGACATGGTTTTATGTTTACGCGGCGCGATGCAATGCAACGCAACGCGTAAAAAGAGAGTATAAGTCATTACAATCAGTAATTATGACCCCACTGGATGCAACAAATGTCTCGTTTGTAATTGGTTTTAATGTTTATGTCTCGTCGCTCTGGCCGGACACGGCATCAACAGTATGTGAGGGGCGTAAGATTTCTGTCTCACGCTTGAGGTATTTTTTGTTAAATGTGAGCCAAAATCATCACAATTAAAAGAACCAAAGACTTAAACTACTTCAGTCTGTGTGCATTGAATTTATTTAATACACGAGTTTCACAATTTGAGTTGAATTACTGAAATAAATGAACTTTTCCACGACATTCTAATTTATTGAGATGCACCTGTATATGAATTCCACAAGGAAGTCTACAGCCCTTATTGGCACTTCCTGTTAGCTTGGAATTATCACGACAGATTAATTTAAATATTACATTTATTCAGCATTTATTTGTATTTAAGCTTTAGCACTTTTTTAAAGCAGAATTATTTTCCTTATGATTGATCGCTTCACAATTAGGTGGAATGTTTTATTAGTAAACAAGTAAACAACATAAGTAAATATAGAAATGCAATATTAAACTGGCTTTACTTTACTTTCATCATCTCATTTAGTAACATTTAGTAGTCTAAATATATATCCCACTAGCAAATCTCTGTTTTTGCAACGTTTTATACCACTACTGGCCACTAGATGTCAGTAAGGATGCTTGTTGAAAGTAAGTAAGGTGCTGCTGAATTAGGAATAGCATACTACTCTAATTTAGGCTCCAGCATTGCCATGAACCCACAGAGGTTAAGTGGTTTGGAAAATGGATGCATGGATGAATACTGTTCCTACTAGATTCTTCTGCTGTTTCGTAGTATAGTCAAGTGGTATTCCTAATTCAGTTGTAGAGCAACATTTAACAGAAGTGTTGTGTCATTCATTTTCTTTCTCTTTCTTACCACTGTTTTGCTGTTACTTTCTATTAATAATTAAGTCAGAATTTGACGTGGTATGACGCATTAGTGCCTCGATATCTTGAACGGTCTTGAACCTGTTACCTAAATTGAAAGTCAGTGCGGTTTATGTTTCTGTAGCCACCTAATAAAAAGGTCTGTCAGAAAACACAGAGTGATTACCTGCAGAAACAGTATGCGTCAGCTCTTAACATCAGGGCGTTTCCGTTAGCATAAACATGACAAACATATACGGTTACTTATGTTTACTGTTATGATGCAAAACTCTTCATATGAAGCATCAGTTCTTGAGTGATTTCCTATAATGGCTTTCAATTAATCTGAATCAATTTTGTGGTAAAAACAGGTAAGTCATAACAGCTTAAATATATCTTTATTTTATAAATTACATATTTGTATAAAGACAACAATACAATGGAAATCACAGATCACAAATGACCGCAAAGGTCTACTTTGCAGCATGACGTTTATACATCATGCAAATATGCTAAGAAATATAGTTCATTATAAATAAATTATTCAGTTTTTAGAGTCAAGCAGGAAAGATTCTTTATTCTTGAATCTGTGCAGCTGGCCCTGTTTTAGAACTGTAATAAATATCTGGCTTGGTCTTGGTGTATTATCAGTGGTGCTGGAAACTTTCTATCCATTCAAGTAGTGAATCCAGCTCTCCGATAGCCTTCACTGCTCCTGATGCTTGATCAAGCTGAAAGACAAAAAGACAATTATTTTTTCTATCATTTTCTGATTTGTTCTGAATGTGGGGGGAAAGTCTGTAGAATTTGGTGGAATGTGTTTAAAGTGTGTTAAAACAAGCTGAGAGCAGTGTTGGGTAAGTTACTCTAAAAAGTAATCAATTACTAGTTACTCATTACATCTTCAACAGTGTAATTAGATTACTGCACAAATTACGCTCTCCAAAAAGTATTTCATTACTTATTACTAATTACTTTCTAAATCCTATATCAACCTCGACATGTTAGTGATACAAGGATAGACATGAAATGGTTCTTTTAATTCTTTCAAGTAACTACATAAATAATTCTGGTCACACTTTAGATTAGCGTCAAATTCTCACTATTAACTAACTATTAACTATGACTTTTGCCTCAATATACTCCTACTTACTGCTTATTAATTCTTAGTAAGGTAGTTGTAAAGTTTAAGATTTGGGTAGGATTAAGGATTTAGAATAAGGTCTTGCAGAACAAGACATTCATATGGTTTTTTAAGTAATAATAAACAGCCAATATCTAGTAATATTCATGTTAATAACCAACTAGTCAATAGTGAGAATTGGACACTGAAGTGTTGCCAATATTCTTATTAACTCACCAAAGTATTTAAAGTGAGAAGGATACATAAAAAGCATGCATTTTTAGGTTAGACTTTACATTTTGAGGTTAAATCCACTATTGTATCGTGTATAAATGTTCTACAGTCTATACACTGTATTAAGTTCAATTACATAAGAAGTAACTGTAATTAAATTACAGAAAAAATAAGAGTAATCCCTTACTTTACTTTTTTAAGGGAAAGTAATTCAATTACAGTATCTAATTACACCCAACACTGGCTGAGAGTATAAGTATAGTCAGATTAAATAAAATATATAATAACCTAAAATAGAAGATACAAATTTCATGGATGATGGGTTAAGTTAAGTTAAAAGCTTTTTACAGCCTGTGTTGGCAGGCCTAGTTATTGTGTGTCCTGTCAGTGAATTACGACTCTTACCTTGTCATACGTGGTTTGAATGCCTGTGAGTTTTAGTTTGGCATCTTCCCCGCACTCACATTGTGCATTAGCATGCTTTAGGATAGACAGAAACAGTGACATGATTAGATTAGTCTGCTAAAAGCTTTCCAACTACATCTCTCTATCTTTATTCCTGTGCTTAGACCTGCCCCTAATCCTTCACAAATATTCTAACATACACATAGTTAAATTTCATTTACAGTTGCTTATTGATAATCAAGCTTGCACATTTATTCGCAGACAGGTATGTAGGTCAGGGTCAGTAAAATGGAAACAGTAAGAAAAGTCCCAAATATTGTAGCTTACAAATTTTTATGACTTAGCAGTGTTTTAGTCAAAGACCCTCTGCAGGGAATTCTGATGAAGGTCTTTGACCTTGATCTTTGTAAAAAGATTTGTGAGTTACAACAGTGTGTGGGACTTTTCCAATTTTTTCCCAGTCTTACAATGAAAGCATTCTTTAACTAGTAGTGTTACATACACACACTCGCAGGTCCTTGGTGATACTGAGGAAGGAGTTGGCCAGAACGCTGGTGGTTCTGCGATGTAGGGAATGACTGCTGGTGTAGTTGATAAAAACTTTATCCATGTAGAAGTGAAGGAGTTGCCTGAGGAAACAGCAGCTTTCTGTAGCCTAATAATGGGGAAGACACATAAATCACAGATTTTTTGATAGTCGTATGTAATATGTGGTACATTTTAATTGATCAGTTGATTCTACCAAGGTTTTGATGCTACAGGCCCTGCAAAAAAATTTAAAAAAAATGTTACCTGTAAACTGTGCATCATATCTTTTCTAAGTAATCTGATTCCCTTGCGATCATCTCCTGAAATCTGTCAAAACACAAGATATTATCAGATTGCATTACCGTTGCACTTCAAACCACAGACGCAATAAAATGAGGCCACCTCAAAAATGCTTCGTTTACATGTGAATTTTCTACTCGGTTTTTGCCAGAGATATGATTCATCAACTTGACAAAGAGCTGAAGACATTGGCAGGAGTTTCCATTGGGTTACTGAAGTATTCCTTTTTTTGTTTTGTTTTTTTGCTGTCATGCTTAAAAGTCATTGGCATGTTGAACCCAAAACCGAAACATGAAAAAGCATGTCTTGCCACATGCTGTTCTTTTGATTTAGTCATGCAGAGTTCTAGGAGAACTTAAAATAAATCAATAACCTGTTGGTTGACATGTCAAACCTATCAAGAAATCTCATTGACGTCGTTGTTATGGTGGGAAATGGACTTGGCGCATTTATACATGTTTAGCATGCATCAAACCACCAGCAGATATTTTAACAGAAGGAAATGCTAAAACTAATGCATGACACTATAAACGTGCTCACCATGCTTTGCCGGATGTGCTGGAAGTGGTGCCTGAGTTCCTGCGTGTGTATGTTCACTTCACAACTGCCCAAGTGAAGTCTCCGACCCTGGGCTGTGTCCCATAGACCACACAGCATGGTGCATACAAACATGCTATATATGATGAACAAGTCCTTCATTATGCTACTGACAGTTCAGCCTGAGATAAAAAGAAAAGACAGTCAAACATAAGCATATATGTGCTACATAAATGTAATAATGTATGTGTATGTGTAAAAATGCTATTACCTGGTGAGGTCCGAGGTCCAGGTGTTTTTTCCTCATAGAATGATGTGCACCTCTGCATGGTGATGGCAGGTGCTCTTATAGTGGGACAGGAGGGGAATTTCTACAGGTATTCCTTGATTCTCTTCTACCTCCCATTACAGTAAAAGGAAGTGCATGTCTTTGCAAGAATATTAATTCATCACTATGAGAATTGGCGTGAAGGGATGAAGGACTTCCGTTCAAATAATTAGTGACGTACATAATCTTACTATACCTGTAGTGGCATGTTATACTGTGCAATTATATATATTATAAACTACCATTTAAAATTTGGGGGTAAGATTATTTAAAATTTTTGAAAGATGTTTCTTATGCTTCCAAGACTGCATTTATTCGATCAAAAAGACAGTAATATTGTGAAGTATTTCTGTCTTCAGTGTCACATGATCTGTCAGAAGCATCCTTTCTGAATAAACATTAATTTCTTTCAAAATAAATTTTACTGACCCTACTTTTGATATTATTTTGTCAGGAATTAATAACTATTGGTAATTTTGTATTTACATTTTATTATAAATAATAAATAATTAAAATTATAAATAATAAATGATAACTTTTCTAAATAATAATGAGGAAGAAAGACTGCTCACTGCTTTTACTCATCATTTCATCATTTGGTTATTCTTTATTTAGCAGCCTTCATTTAAAAGGCACATTACTGTATACACTTACCACAGGGATATTCCCACAGGGGCCTTCTTGGGGATAAGGGACTTGGTCAAGTGATAAGTGTTCGTCATATCACTTCTGAAATTTCAACCTAGGACATTTAGTACTAGCTTTAGCTTTACCGGCATCTCTGCATCATTGCATGTGTTTAAATCATTGCATCTGATAAAGACTAAAAAAAAAGTCGGAGTTTCCTTTTCAATCAAGTGTCTGTTTTTTTTTTTTTTTTAGCTCACACGAACAGTTGCATAAATAACATTTCCTTTAGTGACCAAAAATCATTTTCATATTTGACGTTTAGTTTATTTATATTAATTTTTTTCTAAACGGGACAACTTATTTCTTTCCTACATTATTGTGTTATGTGACAAGTTTGTTTGCTGATTATTTCATAATCAATGAAATGATGAGCATTGCTTGCTTTTAAAAGTACATGGTCAAGTAGGAAGCTATTTCTGCTACTGTTGGGCTCCATTGATAGGAAATAAGTTCAGACCTTTCTTGCTCTGTTTCCTGATGCTGCAGGCAGTTTGTTTTCTTTTTGTCCTTCCTAACGATGGTTGCTCTGAATGCTTACCAATCAAACCAGTAATGCAACAGTACGGGTAGCTGTGTGTGGAAAGACTTCTTTGCCCAGCAAGGAAACAAATTACATGAAATACTTGTTTGAATAATAGTTTAAAATGTTAAAGATGTTGAAACACTAAATTCATTTGCAGTCAGTGAGCAGGAAGAGAATACACTAATAAAACACTAATAATTTCTCATTAATAGATATTACCGGATAAAAAGTTCCTGGTTGTACTGTTATGATAAATGATTTAAGTTGTTCACTTTGTGATACCTATTCTGAAAGTTTCATGTTTTCTATTTACAATTTTCATAATTTATCTACATTTTTTGTTTGTTTTGTTTTACAATTCTTTTGTGTATATATTGGTTATTTTGTTTATAGCATAAATCATTTAGCAAAGTGACGTGTGGACAAGTATGGTGTCCCATACTCGGAATTTGTAACCCATCCAAGTAAACACACACAGCAGTGAACACACACACACACACACACACACACATAGGTTTACATTTGTGAAAAGTGGGGACATCCCATAGGCGTAATGGTTTTTATACTGTACAGACCATATATTCTATTGCCCTTTACCAACCCTACCCCTAAACCTACCTCTTACAGGAGACTTTGTGCTATTTCAGATTTTCAATACACTCCATTCTGTGTGATTTACAAGTGTTTTGAAAAGTGGGGACATGGGGTAATGTCCTGAAAAGTCCCCTTCTCCTTGTAATACCTATGTCATACCTTTGTCATTATACAAATGTATGTCCTCATTTGTCTCACACACACACACTCACACACACACACACACACACTCACACACACTCACACACTCACACACACGGAGCAGTGGGCAGCCAATGCTGCGGCACCCGGGGAGCAGGTGGGGATTTGGTGCCTTGCTCAGGGGTCTCACTTCAGTCGTGGTATTGAGGGTGAAGAGAGAGCTGGTTATTCACTCCCCCCACCTACAATCCCTGCCAGACCTGAGACTCTAACCCACGACCTTCGGGTTACAAGTCCAACTCTCTAACCATTAGGCCACGACTGCCTCCAACTCAATTTATATTGGAGAACTCAATATAATTTCCGTTACTCAATGTAATGTACAATGTTCCCACAAGGTGTCACTATAAACATAAAAGAAAAATGTGCCTGGTAAATTTGGCTTTGGAGAAGTATAAGAAAAAAAGAGGTTATTTTATAAACAGTTCACTGAAAGATTCTCTTAAAATGATTTTGCTATGGCATCTTTGCAAAAACCCACTTTTGGAACCTTTGTTTTTAAGACACTAAATCTGCTTGTTGTCTAGTTTTATTGTTGTATTCTGTGTGAAGTGTGCAATATAGCAGGCAAATTCTACATTTTCTACGAGTGACTTTTTTGGAACATTTTATTTTATACATATTTATTTATATAGAATACTGACACAAGATAAAGACAGGACTACACACAGTACCTTAAAAACACAGGCACATTAAGGACATGCTCAACTACACAGTAGTTACGTTATTCCCCCATTTATCATTTTGTTTCATTGTATTTTAGTCTACCCCATATAGACCAATATATTCCTCAATTGTAACTATGCTTGTTGTCTGTCACACAATACGTCCATTAATGTACCTTTATTTTTAGGGTTTAATTAATTCCACTGAGCCATAGCTGCTGCTTCTGTTTTGTATAATCATATAGAAACGTTTAATGCAGAATACTCATGCTCAGTTGTATTCAAGGCAAGAAATTCAATAAATATGATGCACTGAAGGATTTTAGGTTACACAATGAAACATTCCTGAACATAAAGGGAAAAAAATGCATTGTTTAAAAACGCATTCTTTACTTGCATCTGTGGTACTGTTTGATTCAATCAGTACTGTCAAGTAGACAGGAAGGCCTAGTTGTGCACAGGCATTTATGAATCTGTTCATCACTCAAACCATCTTACATTACTATAGCATAAAGGTGTCTGAAGCACATGATGACATCTGAGGGGATGGGAGGACTCAAGTGATTGCCATCCAGACGCAGGTATCTCAGTTTCGGTGCTCCGTTCTCATCAGGCATGTTGAAAGAGTTAGAAGGACAGATCTCAGTGCCGTTCAAACCTGCAAAGATAAGCAAATGTGTTATTTTGGAGAAAATGTTCTGTGGCACAGTAACAAACTGAAATGTACATATACATACTCTCAATGTTATTGTGGTTGAGGTGAAGTTGCTCCAGCTCAGAGTTGAACAGGGGAATAGTGCTCAGCTTGTTATGGGACAAATGCAAATCCAACATCGAGCTCACATTGAATACCAACTTTGGAAGACCTTTGTCGCTAAGCTGGTTGTAGTTAAGTCTCACAAAGGCCAGGTGTGCGAAATCCTTAAAGTAATCCTGTGGAATCTCCTCAATGTTATTTCTGTCCAAGAACAGTTGGAAGAGGCTCTTCGGTATATTCGCAGGCATCTTCCTGAGGATGTTGTGGGCCAGGTTGAGCTGAATCAAGTTCTTCAGATCTTTGAAGATGTTCTTGCCCAAGCTGCTGTCGCTGATCCTGTTGTGATGCAGATCCAGAAGTGCAAGATGTTCCATCTTGCTGAATGCTCCTGGAGGGATCTTTGATATTTGGTTGCGGCTGAGTCTAAGCTGCTCCAGACCGGCCGGCAAGTCATCAGGCACATCCTTTAGCTCGTTCCTCTGCATATAAAGGTAAAGGAGGTTTGGAAGCTTCTCAAACACTTGTTTCTCCACCGAACGAATGCGGTTATTTCCGAGATTTATCCACTTAAGCTCAGTGCAGTTTTTGAAGGGGTCTGCGGTTACTTGGTCAATGTAGTTGTTCTGTAGGTACAGGTAGTGTGTGCGGAAAGGGATGACAGGGACCTTCCGGAGGTTGCGGTTTTCACAGTACAAGGCATTTGGGTAAGATGGTGGGCAGAAACACTCTCTGGGGCAGTCTGGGAATTCAGAGGGGGGGCCTAGGATCGGAGGGGGAAAGTCTGTGGGTTCCTGGGGTTCGGGCTCAGATTTTGGGGCAGGAGGGGATGGTTTCTTGGGAGCAGGAGGTTTCCTGGTGGTAGATGGACGGACGGGCTTTGGTCTTGGTCTTCGCTGGCCACAGACATCCGTGATCAGAAGAAGGCCAAGAAGAGAGCAGTATGCAAGCCCAGCTTTCATGGTCCTGAACAGAGAAGCAGCAAGAAAACATTGTCATTTTGCTTTATCCTGTGCTGAACAGTTCTTTCACAATTACACAGTTTTTAAAAAATAATTAAAACATTGAAACAAATAGTTTTAGGCTTTGGTTTAGGCTTTGAGTTTGATTTTGGAAGATGGTAAATAAGAAGTCAATTTGATTGTTGATTTTGGTCTCTTGGAAAATCAAGAGCCCTTTTTTTAAAACATCGTTGAGATCTCTTTTGAAGTTCTGCAGGAGACGTGTCATGTTTCTGTGATTCTGTTTATTTTTGCATGACAGAGCTACAGACTTTTAACTTGCTGTCAACCTTGTCAAAGCATGCAGTCGTGTATTCTTCCAGTTTGGCAGGATTATTATGACTTCTACAGACGCTGGAAAAAAAGCAGCTCTAGATTTACAGGTTTCTCTGCACAGGCCTCTGATAAAGACTCTTTTGTGCAATGTAAGACCTAGGAAAGAGTGAGTCCTAATGAGGGAAACAGGCTAAACACCCAGGGGAGCTTAGAGGAAACCAATGGCTGGAACAGTTGCAGCGTTACTATGCTATCTGTGCCTCTGTGTGTCAGTACCACAGTTTAATTGCTGATTGCTGGAACAACAAATACATTACATAATTACTCAGAGGATTAATACTTATAAATCTAGATAAAACAGAGTAGCCATCCCACTTAGCCAGAAATGTTTTTAGGATATTTGTCATTAGTTTATAATTAAGTTAGTTTGCAGGCTGTAAAAAGTATAAAGATGAGCCATGTTGCCAATATGAACTCTTTTTTTATTAATATTTATTCACATAACTCAAAAACTTGTTGTGTTAGTAATGCCTCTCATCAGGCCAAACAGTCTCATTAAGGATTCTTTATCTGCTTCTTAACTCCTATATGATAACAATGACTGCTACCAAAGTTTCAGGAATTCGATATCAGTCTTGCTGGACTTTTTACTTTAATCCAATCCCATTAAAAATAAAGCAAGGGCTTTTATACATTACAATTGTATGCCATATCTCTTTTGGGTTTATGTCTGAACTTTGAGTAGAAAAAACATTTTAATTTAGCTTTTTTTTTTTTTTTTTTTGACTTTTCTACTTTGGAGTCACATGTCTTTTGGATCATTGTCTTGATTACCTAACTGTGCTTCAGCATCCATTTTTAGAGAAGTGCCCAGATGTTCTCTTTAGGAATGGTCAGGAATTTCCTTTGATCACTCTTTTATACTGCACTTGTGAAAAACTTTGTGCTAGAAACTTGATGGTAAAAATAAGTGAAATGATATTAAGCAGGGATGATTTATTTGGGTTAATAAACCTAGTGGGTTATGTCTACAGATGTAAACACTGTGAGGCTTGTTTACACAGGGTTACGATTGTCTAATATTAGATTTGATTTGATTAGATGGGTCAGACCCTAAAAACATCCCTGTTCAACTTCATTGTTTAGCCTAGATAAATAATTTCACTGGAGAAATTAGATATTTTATGCAGCCAATGCAGAGACTCACACCCAGGCACAAAACAAGGAGCAGTGCATCGGGGCTGATGCATGATCACAATCAGATGTTTGGCTGAAAGTGCCTGGCTGGGTGTCAGCTGCATGGTCATGGAGAGCAGGCAGCAGCGCTCAGGCCTTGAGAGAACGGAAACCTGGGAAAGTGTTGATTTGTTTAGTTCTATTCTACATGCCTGCTTTAGGTGGGGTGCAAAATGAGAATGTGATCCTATCTGGGCTTTGAGGAAAGCTGATTTATTCAGAAATGCTGATTGACAAAGCTAAATTATGTTTGTGACCATATAAGGAGATTTAGGTCATTACTGGGCATAAGACAAATGCATAATAACAAAAACATGTTATGAGTCAGCGCTGGCAAGACTCAAAATAGGAGGGAACTGTTGAGTTTTAGATTTAGTCGAAAGATGTTGAAAAAGACAAAAGAGGTCTCTGGGATATATTAATTCTGAACCAAGAGAATAATGGTTTTGCATAGAAATGGATCAGACCAGAAACATTACAGGTCTGCTAGCAAGGAAGTTGATATGATTAATGAAAACGTAGCAGAAAATCAATGAAAAAGCTTCTCCTGACATATCAGGTGCAAGTTTGGTTATTGTAACAGACGCCTAATAGAATCCCTATAGCCAGACTCTGCTATAAACTGTTGGGTATTTTCATCATTTTGTTTTCAGCTGGTTTCTCATTTCTTAAAATGTACACACTTTGATAGTTTAGACAGGACGATAGACCTGGACATGTCAGAAGACAGATGAACAATGCATAATTTGTGATTGTTTTGTTAAATTACATTTGTTTTTATTATCTTTTTGGCTTTTATTATTATATTTATTTATTTTACGTGTATATGTTTATATTTTATATTATTGTTTACAGATTGTTTTATTTGAAACAATTTTTAATAATTAGTTGTTTAATTATTTAGTTTTTCTACCTGTTTTAGCACTGCAATCCGAGGTGTTAATGCGAAAAAAAATGAGCCCTAAGAAGTAGGTGCAAGAGTACCGGAAAGTACTGAGTGAACAGCCAAAGTAATTATGCCATTTTTTTTATAAGCTTTAACTAAATTTTTATAAGTGACACTTGGCTAGAGAAAGCAGACTTTAGGACTAAAGAAATGGCTAAATTCATGTGCCATTTCTTGCCAGCATCCACAGATTTACTGATTATTATCTATGTATTTATGTTGCTTGTCTCCTTTGTTGAAGAAACAAAGGGTTTCTTACCTGTTGCTGGTTCCTGCCCTCGTTTGATGAATCCTCTTGCTGTCACTTCACTCTCACAGAGTTCTGCTCTCCCACCTTGCTTTCTCCTCCTCTCTCTCACTCTGTTTCTTTCCCCTTCTTTCCTCCGTACTTCCCCTGTTCTCCTCTGCTAAGCAGGCTGCCTATTGGGTCGTTCCCTCTTATCCTTCTGAAGGTCAACAATTCTGTCTCACTGCCCCGCCTTCAGGGAAAGTGCCTCAAATTAAATCGAAACGTCCATCCCTTAACACCGGGATCTGTTCTCCCCAGCTGTACACACTGATGTATGTAAATGGGTGTGTATCGAGGACTACAGGGCCGGTGGGACAGGGTGGAGATCAGTGTAGAAAGCGTGGGGTCAGAATTCTTTCCAACACCATCCTCTGCCCGATCACGTGGATCCTTGGGATACTTAATCAAAATCATGTGCTTTTTATTTAGTTAAGAACCACAGAGTACTGGACGGCTTCCTATTTTTTTGCTTTTTGCATACTTGGGTGGTGTATGCCTGAGTTTCTCTGTAGTTAAAAAAAAATCTTATCACATGATTTCCCTTATTTGGGATTGTTTGACTGTGATTCTCAGTGTTCTAGGTTTTAGGTAACCTCTCTCACAGTTACTTTTTTCTTTTTCTTGTGCTTTTGGGCCTTGTGCAGAGAGCTGCAGCTGCAGAGCAATGGTGACGAGATGTGAAAAATATGGTTTTTATTCCCATTGAAACCTATTTATCTCCCTCGCTCACAATTGCACATTCACGCTGTGAGGTCAGACTCATGCTTATATTTTAAACCCAAAAGGACTTTGGGACATCTGGAGGAGCAACATCTGTGATATATATTGTTTTAGAATTGTAAGTCTTAAGAGCTGCAGCACTCTGTCAGTTGCAGGTTTTAAAATGACTGTTTAGTGTTGTCTTCCTCTGAGATCGCTGGCAATGTCCCAGATTTGCACATCTGTGCTAAATGAGAATCATACATTCGTGGGCTGTAATTGTGGTCAGCTTCATTCAGGGATTGACTGGAGCTCTTAAACAGCCCAGAGACCTATACCGGCCCATTTTAACCCACCACAAATATCCCCCCTATATAGCTATCACACGCACATAATAATAAGTTATAATCGATATAATTATAAAAAGTTAACACAACATACGATTATGAGAAATAATTTGTCAAAGTTATGAAAAACTTTGCAGCTTCGTGATACAAAGAAACGTGAGAAATGAAATGACAATTATGGTAAAATGTCACAGTTGTGAGATATAAAGTCATTATAATAAGACATTAAGTCGCAATTATGATGAAAGATCACAATGTGAAATATAGAGTTGCGATGGTAAGAAAAAGTCAGTTGTGAGGTATAAAGTCACATTAAAAGATAGTTATGAAGTTATGATGACAAAAAAGCACAGTTGTGATATAAAGGCCCATTATAAGATAAAGTAAAAAATATGACAAGAAAAAAACTTGATTGTAAGGTATAAAAGTCAAAGATGATAAGTCACAATTACAATAAAAATCACACTTAAATATAAAATTGCAGTTATGAGGAAAAGGTTGATTGTGAACTCACATTTTGATGAAAACAATTCACACAAATAAGTCACACTTGAGATAATTTCCCCATGGTATATTGATATATGTTAAGTAGTGTGTGTGTGTGTGTGTTTTTTATTTAATATTTTAAAGGCAGCGTTTTTAAATGACATAATTTATCAAAGAAAAAAAAAGCTATTTAATGTCATGTGATTGTTAAGAAACAGGACAATCCTACAGAAATCATAATGTTCCAGTTCCATGTTCTCTAAATTAACAAACTGGGGCGCTTTGGGTTACATTTATTTTTGTTGAAGTACTGTGGTGTGTGAAGAAGTGTCTCTGGTGCTGGTCCAGTTCTGTTTTTAGGATGATCACTTTCGTATGCTGTGAGATCTTAGGGATGTTAGGGAGCTGCCCCTTTCATTTCAGTATTAAAACTTGTTCACATTGACATTATGAATAATGCTTAGATTGATCTCACTATTCAGGCACAGGCTGGTCTCTATCAAACATCATTACATCAGCGTTACAATGGGTAGTATTTGCATGTCGTAATGGCTCTTACTGAGTACTTACATGAGTCATTGGGATATTTACTCTGATACCTTGTGAGATAATTTAGGTCAGATTTTGTGTATGGCACAGCAATATACTGTATCTCTGCCAAGACTATATTATTAAGCCAGTATCATTGTCATCTGGGGCAAACCCAAAGTTTGTTGTTAATTAAAAAGTAAAAGGCTGGAAAGGGTGCAACTGGAGTACCCTTTTGGCAAGGAAATGTCTTTCCTTCCTCATACAACTTAAATTTATTTGCATATCAAGCTTAATTGCATGCTTGAAGATTTATTGCCAATAGCGTAATGGTTTGGCACAAGTGAAAACAACCAATGTTAGTCATACATATGGTGTTGAACTTAACCGTGTGTATCTGAAGCAAATTCACTCATATTGTTCTTCTAATTTTGCTAAGGTGAGAAGGATTTCATTTGGCATGTGCTTAACAGATGATTGTGTGTGTCTGATGTGTACAGTCTTTCCACCTGGGTTGATTTTATTGTGTGTGCTTACACACATTCACAGACAGGCTCAAATGATTGACAGATGTGCAGGCTCAGATGCACAGTATGTGTGAACAATGCGATCAGTGGGGTGCAGACTTTGTTTTCTGTATTGACAAAAATTGCATATATTTTTTATTTAATTGTATTACATCATGCTTAACAAACCAATCATTACACCTTGTAATTTTGCCACCCAGAGCTAAATTTTGGATCAGAAGCAGATGCTTAGCGATGTGTCACAAACAGCTTCACCACCCAGCTTTTCCCTCTGGTTTTGAATTAATGAAGTGCCACTCGTAATGCAGTTGTGGCCACCACAAGCATTTTGATGATGTCTGTGGTGGAGGTCTGATTGATGTAATCAGACTAAGATTCATTGGGTTTCTTTGCTTACCAATCTCTTTCTCCACCTGGAGGGCCTGACACCAATAACCACCCCAATTTGCCAAACCCCCTAGGGTAGAGTATGTGAACTCAGCTAAATATCAGAGCGGTCTCCTACTGTAAGTAATTGCACCTGAAGAGTTAATCAGAGTTTTTCTGGGAAGTCGGCCAAGTAAATAAAGCTAGAGCTCATTACCTGATCCATTAATAGCAGAATGTGTGAAAACGCAGCAGGGTCAGCGCATGTATGCCAATTTATAGATAAATTATATAATTAGTATTGTTGCCGACTGGCATAACTATGCCCTGCCATTTTAAGGCAAAAAGTCTGGCACTTTTATAATGATAATAATAATATTTATTTTCTCTGCATCTCTGTTCAGTGACTATTTCTGTGGTTACATAATTTCTCCACTGGGTGGCGAAAAAACACTATTTATGAGTGAATCACTGAATCATTCACTCAACCCATTTGTTTAAACACGCTGATTCATTCATGAATGAAACATGATTGAGTCACTGAATCAGTCCCTCAGCTGTTTCATTCGAAAACACTTTCATTTAAGAACATCACCATGCTCTGAAACATGCAGCGTTTCAGTCTTCTGTGGCTTTGTTTGAAACTATTTTCATTGGCAGAGCAAAAACCGACTAAATAGTGTGGCTAAAATGTAAGTTGCTCTATATTTACTTGCACAAAATATAAAAACTACATCGCACTTGCAAATTGTGCTGCTGGTCTGAATAGTATGTCAGTCAGTCAGACAAAATTAATGTTTAGATAGAGAACAAAGACAAAACAAAACTAAACAGTTTTACACTGTGAAATGGATAACCGGAGACAACATCTCTTGAAGAATGGTGTTTTGCTTTGTTATCTGCCTGTTTGGTCCTGTGACTTATTTCTTTTTTTATAATGCTACTGCATTGCCTATGGCCTTGTCACAACTAAACACATCCAAACATTTTGAATAGCTTTATTTGAAACACGTGTTTGATTGTTTCTTGTGTTAATTGAATATTTACTTTGGACTGATTTTGTTGATGTACCTTTTTCCGTGATATTCTTTGGTCCTGATGAACTTGATGGATGAATTGGCTTAATGCTTGATGTTGAAGTTTCTTTTAATGCATTGTGATTGATTTATACATTTGAACAGCATCATTTAGTATGTGGATTTATAGTTATTTGGATAACTAAAGAAAGCATGTTTTTAATGGGCCTGAATGCCCTCATAGGCAGTTCTAACAACCACTGTTACAATATGCTCCAGCTGGACCCTTATTTCTGAGGTCTGTTGTGGGACCACCTCTTCTTTCATAGGTAATATGAAACTGTCTTTTGGCTTACTAATGTCTTTACCACAACACAGCTCTATATTATTTCATTTAGCATGATTCTGTCTAGCTATGTTTAGGATGGTGTATATATATATATATATATATATATATATTTTTTTTTTTTTTTAACCTATGAATGATAGCTTTGACTTTTAAGTGAACAAACATCATGTAATTATAGTCCTCCTGGTTCAGTCATCTTGTGTTTCTTTAAGGTTCAAGAAGTGAACCCACATTTTTCAAGTTCTTTGTGCTGTCATGGCTCTGCTAATGGGGAATGTGAAGTCCACACCAGGCTGATCTGTGACTGCTGTTCTGCACTAGAAAAACAAATCTTAGTGGAGATCCCAGAGTGAGTTAAGGCATCTTGAACACATGGTCCATTAACTCACAATCTTTTAGATGTGGAGGAGTCATTCTTTGGATCTATAGATCAAATATTAAGTTTTGGGGGAACATTTATTTTCTCTACATCTCTGTTCAGTGACTATTTCTGTGGTTACATAATTTCTCCACTGGGTGGTGACTATTCTACTCACATTCCTGGGGGGTCATAAAACCAGTGATATCATGATTAGTTGTCATGGTGACCAAGGGGGCCTGGTGTTCTGCAGAAATCCTGGCATCCAGTTTATGGAGTGAGGGGACTGTGACGATTTGTTAATCTAATGAATAATTGATTTGTTAAATCAAATAAAAATGAGTGTGTCAGATTGGTCGAGACGCTACAGCATCTTGAACACATGGTCCATTAACTCACAATCTTTTAGATGTGGAGGAGTCATTCTTTGGATCTATAGATCAAATATTAGGTTTTGGGGGAGCATTTTTTGATCCAGCACAAGTAGGACTTGAGAGTTTATTTTGAGCATGATTTGTGTTACTTATGTTTAATTCCACTGAACTGGTGAGAATGAGCTCTTGTGCTGAAGATGTTGTGATTGATTTCACTCTCTTCTATGTCTACTGGGTCGTAAGTACTTTGTCTGTCCTCACTGAAAGCAAAAGTGCTACCTTGAATGCAAAACATAAAAGTGTGTTTGTTTGCACACTCTTGCACTCGCAAAAGCACTTAACTTATATTACTGCTATGCTTCTCCAGACAGCATCCTTTTTGTGGTTATCCATGCGGAATTTTAGTGATTTGTCATATTTCAGTATCTTGTGGTCAGGATTTTGGTCCAATGAATTTTCTAGTACCGACAAAATAGTGCTGATTGTCACTGTTAGAACAGAAACTAGGGTTATTGATTAACATGGAAGAGATTTATTCCTTGTTGCCCTGTGTTTGGTTAGGACACTGTGTTAACCAGAGTTCCTGAGGCGGCCAAATATGATACTGTTATCCAGATCCATTGTACTGAATGAGAAACATTGTACAAGAAACAAAAGAAACCGAGGCATGTCATTCTCTATCATGACAACATTTCTTTTAGAGGACATTTTTTGTTTTGGCTCAACTAATTTTGGTCATGGATACTCACTGAGGGACCTGTGATTGTTCTTTGTCACACAATGGAATGTTTCTGTCCAAAGATCTGAAGATTAAAGCGTATGCTCTTTGATTAATTCACAAAGAGGACGTAATCATTTTTGTAGTGTTTTCAGCCTTAGCTTCTTGACAGCACTGTGTAGCGTCTGCGTAGAATCATGCATGAGCGTTGGATGTTTATGGCTTAAGAGACCCCTTTTAGCCTTTTGACATTTGCATATAAATTACAGTTCTGGTCAGAGATGTTACGTTTGTATAGGGGTTTTAAATTGCCAGATGGTTCTTCACCGTCAAGAAGATTCAAACCAGCCCCCACTATCATCTACCCCAATCTGATTTCAAACACATTCCCAAAGAGCTGTAAATGGCCAAACTAACACACACACACACAAACTAACACACACACACACATAAAGACATTTCTTTATTTTAGACTATAATTAATCAGTTATAATTGTATCTGGTATATGCATGTGTTGTGTGTACGTTCCCCTATTAGATTAGCTGAGTTACCACTCATTATTTGTATTAGTTAAAGCCATAAAACACTGATATTCAGGTGTATGTATGTATCTTTGGTTTAATCTATTCCAAATGGTTGTTTCTTGGTATCAATGTTACCTGTTTTTCATTCCTCGGACAATGACGTACAGTATGTGATTGTGAAACGCATCATATGATTTGTACGATATTTTGGGTTAAAACTACAGAAATTCCAGACCTGCCATAAAACATGTGAATGAGCCATAAACAAGAGACAAAGAAAGTTTCTCCCGCTCAAAATTCATGCCTCTTATTGGACAGTCCACACAGAATAGGAATTCTCAAAAGCGATTAGCCCGGAAAAACTTGCTCAGAAACTCTTCTTCATTTGAGACAGCACCTCTCCAAGACTCTCAAGATCTTCCTCTTGAGTTTTATTTTTTTCGGCAGTTTTTACTTTCAAGTAATGTTAGTCGCTGTGGACTTTTCCTTCAGAAGAACCAGAAGTAAAAACTTCCAGCTGACTCCTCACAAACTCATCAAAAGACCTCCGTTATCTACCGCATCCAGACTCTTCTTCAGCAATCGAAACCAATGCAAGTAACCGCTTAAAATTATTTAGATGCGTGTTTAAGTTTCAGTCCCTTTTTAAGGTGATTGTTGGTTTCTCTGATGATTTTCAAAGGTTGTGGTTAAGTGATGTGAAATACTGCCAGTCTTTTCTATTCTCTCTCTTTTCCTTACTTTGTTTCATTCTGTGTATATATGTTTTAGTTAGTTATATGTTAGATATAGTTTCATTTATTAAATCCCTTATATTCACAACGGATTGTCTCTGTTTGCTGCTCACAGTTCGAAGTCAATGAATGTTTGAACCTTTGCTACATTTTGCTAAATTACTGCTAGCATTGCACAAAGAAGGACAGTTTATTGTTCCGTGGCCAGAAAAATAAACATTCATTGCATTGATAAATGATTATATTGTCTGCTCGGTGGACGGACAGATCAAATAATTGTAATATTGATTCTGCTACAGTTAATTCGAAGACATAATCTAAATATTTATTATGAATCATAACCAGTTATAATTCGTCATAAATATTCCCCTTTTTAGAGCTAATAATAATAATAAAAACATTACAACTGATAGTATTGTAGTGTACTAAGAGGGATGTTGTGAATACCGATTTTCTTTCATTACAAAACTGCTAGGCCAGAACATGCTGCAGAGCTGTGAATTATTATATGATATGAAAATGTATTTCTGTTAAAATTCCAGTTAAACAGACAGACAGAGAAAACTGTAAATTAACTAAACTGCTTTGGAACACAGATGAAAATAATTACACTGTCAATATAATTTGACACCAAAAGGGTTTTATTTTAATTGGCATCTTGGAACTTCATTTTTTTAAGCGTTTGGGGGAAAATACATCGTAATCTTACAAGAGATGCCACAGTGATGGAATAATAACATTTTCCAGACTATATGTAACAGAGCCTTACCTTCAAAAAGTTTTCAAAAATACCATTTAGAAATTTGGGGTTGGTAAGATTTTGTAATGTTTTTGAAAGAAGTCTCTTATGCTCACCAAGGCTGCATTTGTTAAAAATGCAGTAAACAAAGACAGTAATATTGTGAATTATTACAATTACAATTATTACGATTTCTATGTTAAAATATTTTAAAATGTAATTTATTGCTGTGGTAGCAAAGCTGAATATTCAGCAGCCATTACTTCAGTCTTCAGTGTCACATGATCCTTCAGAAATCATTCGCATATGATTTGGTGCTCAAGAAACATTTCTTATTATTAACAGAATTGAAAACAGTTGTGCTGCTTAATGTTTTTTTTGTAAAAACCTTGGTACTAAATGCTCAATATTCATTTATTTCAAAGAAAGCACCATGTAGTGTATATCCACAAGTTCAACAGTTAGATTAATTCTGATTATACTTAGAACATGTGAAGTCAATACTAGGACAAGGTGCAAGACTTGCACTGTGCATCAAAATAAAATATGACTGCCCATATACAGTACATCCAGAGTAAAAACAGTATTATTAAATACGGTTTCATTAAAACAGTATAAAACTATTGACAGCATGCTTATTCAAAACATCAGCACCTTGAATACTGAGCAGCTTATTCTGCTGTCATAATATATCTTTGCATGCTTGTATTTCAAAGTTTTCAGAAAACCTAAGATGCTTAAGACATTGCCTGCTTCTATTAGATCAAATATAAATGTTATGGAGGACACGTAGACAGAACACCCAATCAGGAGGCAGCTTGTGATACTCCAATTTATTACCGTCCAGCCTCAGAATCTTCATACGTGAATATGATGTGGGTCCTACTGTCCTGCAGAAACTGCTCACGTTGAACTCTGGAAGACACAACAGCAAAATTGTAGTAGAACATAGAGCCATATGTTTGTTTGATATATATATATATATATTATAATATAATATAATATATTTTTTAACCATTAGTTAACCAGTATGGCAGTGTTAGTGTTACACATTTTCTTCATCATCATCACTACCGGAAGGGTATTTATTTATTTGACATATTTTTACATTTGTCTCACTTGACTTTCATAGTAAGCTACTTCATCAAGCAGGTTGAGATTGTTAAGCTGTCTCTTACTCCCAGCTGTCTGTCTGTTTTGAATTATTGGTACTGCCATATTCAGCGATTAATGTGACATGGTGCTTCAGAGAATTTGCAGCAGACATTAATCGTTCACTAGATCACAAACCACAGTCAAACGACAGCCCACGTAAACAAGAGGAGCTGCTTCCCAAGTCAAGTCAAGTTTATTTGTACGGCACTTTTCACGATACAAATCATTGCATTTGCAACTTTACAGCAAATTTTGTTTCTACAATATTTAGTGGTAGCTTATCAGTGGTGACTGTCAGTTAATGTACATATGGCAGAAATGTACGGAAAAATCAATTTGGTTTCATCTTGTTTTAGATACTAATTGTGATGGTAGCATAAATCTACAGTAGGTATCTGTAGCTTGTAGTTTAGGAGTCATTAACTTGAAAGACTATGAGGTTTCTCTGGTGACATTAAAGGGTTAGTTCACCCAAAAATGAAAATTAGCTTGTGTTTTACTTTTGCATGCATCAGTCCAAAAGAAGTTAAATAAAAAGTGCCCATCCATAAAAAACAGTGTCTCACATGGCTCTGGGGGGTGAACAAAGGCCTCCTGTAGCGAATCGATGCGTTTTTTGTAAGAAAAATGTCCATATTCAAAACGTAATAATCACTGTAATGTAGCTTGCGCCAACAGTTGTACATGGAAGCAGTTCCGGGCGGATGACGTATGAGTTCAGTGTTGCACATGCGCCGGTGAGTCTTGTGAAAAACAACGTTTGTTAACAGGAGCAAAGGAAGCAAAGTTTCCTTACTTTAGCAAAGGAAAACCAGTCTCCTCTTGGCTTATATCAAAATCCTCCGACATTCTTCTTTACAAATCCTCGTTTTGTACTTCTAATAAGTGACCGGTGTTTTGTTTTGATCTCTCCCCTGCACTTCTGCGTTCGTCACTTCTGAGCGGCGCATGCGCAAAGCTGAACTCATACGTCATCCACCCAGAACTGCTTCCGTGTAGGACTGTTGGCGCAAGCTACATTAAAGTAATAATTACGCTTTGAATATGGATATTTTTCTTACAAAAACACATCGATTCGCTACAGGAGGCCTTTGTTCACCCCCCGGAGCCGAGTGAGACACTTTTATTTTTTATGGATGGGCATTTTTTATTTCACTTCTTTTGGACTGATGCATGCAACACCCGAGTGGCATTAAACAGTTTAAAAGATCAAATATATATTTTTAATATAACTCCGACTGGATTCGTCTGAAAGAAGAAAGTCATATACACCTAGGATGACTTGAGTTATTTGTGGGCTAATATTTTTGGGTGAACTAACCCTTTAAGACTATTCTCAGCACAGAGAATCAATATGTGTTTACAAAGCACTTAAGGTGTGTAACTATTTTTGTAGCTTGTTTCCACTCCTCTAGATATGATAATAATATTTTTATTATATTTTCTGGAGATCTATACAAAAAAAAACATTATAGTGTCTCCACCCTCAGACTGGAGCCTTTTAATGGTGCTGGTCAATACATTCTCTATTACATTCTTTCCATTTGTTTTCTGAAGATAGATCTGACATGTTGTTTAACCTTTCCCTAACCTCTACTTCTAGGCTATAATATACCAGTCATCTGTTTTATCATTTTCAATAGTGGTTGCTTGTGAATAATTAGAATATTATGCTTCATTTTGAACTGGTAAACCGCTGTTGCTGGCATGAGGTTTTGTTGTGTGGTTCAAAAAGAGTGAATCATGACCACTGCTTGAAAAAAAAGAATGTCTGCTGAAGTCTTTGCTGTCCACCAGAGGCACGGCTCTTGTAACTGAGCTCAGCGTGCTGCTGAGGAGGAGGGGGTGAACAGAGCGTGATTTTAGCACATGTGGATTCCTTTTGGAGTATTCACAGATGTTCTCAAACCTTCCTTCTATCTTTTCTCCCTCCTTCTCTTTCAGCTAACCTACTTTTTCTGGTCACCTTGTGTCTCTCCAGGATGTGTATGTCTGCAAACACATTGTGACAAACACATTAGAGAACGGGAAAGAAAACCAAGAGAGGAGGGAAAGTTTGTTATTTCTCTTCTAAAGTCCTGTCACATTTTCCATCACTTTTCCCATGGCCCATCCGGGTCTGAATGTTGATTCTCTCGTGCCAGGGATTATTTCATCAAGCCTGAGAACACGGCCTCATTCTGTAAGACTGTTGATCAGGACACAAACATTCAAGCAGTTCTCATTCAAGCATTTGGCAAGCTTACAGTTTTGTGTTTAGAATCATTTCTGCTCTGGGCTGATATTTAAGACTGTAGCAGACATGTGAGTAGATTGTCACTGCCCATGACGACATGCTTATGTGCAGGCTTCCTGCTTATCACATGGCCTGGGATAGATTTGTGCAAGATTTAGAATTGGATTTAAAATGTTCCTTAAATTCCAGTTCAGTTCTAGAATTTGAATTTCATTCGAATTTGCAAATACTGTATAATGCAGAATTGCCACAGTTCCTTTAAAACCACAAGAAAATCCACTGTAGACAATTCAATTCAAATTCACATAATGCTAGTTCCCAAATTATAAAGAAGTTGTGTAGTTTGCCACATTGAAGTGATTTTGTGGATCAAAACCAATCCATGGTTTCCTGAAGTCTGTCAGCAGTGCTTTATATCCACTATAAACATCTTGTCTTGAAAACCTGCAATAAGTGTCACATTCTCTCCAAGTTCTGTTGGAGCGATTTATTGAATGCATTGTTGATGTAACATCAGCATGAGAAAAAAAAAAAAATGTCATGTCGCAGTTATTCTGCCATTAAACTCTGCATGAAACACACTCATCGACTGAAAATTTTCCTCTGCCACATTGAACTTCAGCATTGCTGCTTTCTCGTCAGTGCAGTGCTAAAGGATAAACCTCAGTGCTTTGTTTGTATGAAACAAGAACTTTACACCAACTCACCTTGGATATGGTTAACCTCCAGGTAGAGGTACTGAAGTGTGGTGGCAATGGTAGGGATTTCTGTCAGCTGATTATAAGAAAGATCCAGCTCTACCAGAGATGTGAGGTTAAATGCACCACGGTCAAGCCCTTCATTCCTCAATTTGTTGTGTCCAAGCCGTAGATAACGGAGTCTATTAAAACCATGAAGGCTGTTTTCGGTCAGGCCAGTCAGAGAGTTGTTGGAGAGGTAAAGCTGCTGGACAGATGGAGGCAGATGTTTGGGGAAAGTCTCCAGGAGGTTGTGACTGAGATCCAGGAGGTTGAGGACTCCAAGACCTGGTGAAGAACACGATAACACTTAGAGTTTACGAAATTATTAACTTTGGTAATGCTTCCTGATAATTTATGAAGAGATGCAAACTATCGGCCCCATATCAGTTATCAGATCAGCTATTAGAGATATATTTCATTTTATTTATTTATTAATTGGTGTTTATCGGTATCGTTTCATTTCTAGCAAATCTCAAAATAAATACTGATTTTATACCGTATTTTTAATATCAGTGCATCTCTAGATTTATCTTCTGAAAGATGAATTAAAAAAATATAAAAACCAAAGAATACCTTTTAAGTCGCCCTCTTCAATAGTCGTCAGACGATTACCTTGTAACAAAAGTAATGTTAAATTGTCCAGATTTTGGAAAGCACCTTCAGAAATTTTTTCAATGCGATTATATGCGAGTCGCAGCTGCTTCATTCCACTAGGCAGTCCGGCTGGCACCCTTGTCAGGTTATTATTATTTATGAAAAGATTTACCAAGCGGGTGAGATTGGAGAACAACACATTATCGAGTTGCTCACTCAGTAGCTGATTGCGATCCAAGATCAACCATCGCAAGTTTGTGGTATTGGCGAGCGATCTGGATCCAAGGATAGGTATATTATTCCCTTGGAGAAACATGTACTGTGTGTGGGACGGAAGGCCAGAGGGAAGCTGGGTAAGGCCCCTGTGGTCACAATAAAGAGCTGTTGGCCACTGGATAGGGCAGTCACACTCCAAAGGACAACTTTGTGTGTTAACAGCACGAAACCATCCGGGATCCATCCGATCTTTCAAAGTCAACACACTCGGCTCTCCCAGAAAACGGTTGATCCAGAGTGGTACACCTCCATAGTCCAAGTCCACCGTGAAGGCCCAAGTCGGCCCACGCACAGAGAGTAACAAGAAAATCGTGCTTATATCCATTCGTCCACCTGCCTAAATGAAACAGAAACAGCCTTTATAGCGTTTATAATTTAAACTACTCACAAAGCTTATTTTCTTCTAATAGCATTAAATAAATGCTTCCACACATAAAGATATATAAAAACAATAGCTTTTTTGTAAGTTAGAGTAGCAGAGCTTTTGCATTTTGCATTATTGCAATTTTGCATGCCTATTTAATTATAATATGCCAAATACAACTTCATGTCTACATAATCTCTATTTCATTATCAGCCACAGTGTTGCTAAATAGGCAAGAGGCTAAACTGGTTTAAAAATGATACTTTCCAGTGATTTTCTTCCATTCTCTTTCATCACATTGCAAACACATGCATCATCTACATATGCGAGAGGAATGAGCATACCTTTCACCTCTCTTCCCCGGCCAGTTTTAGTTAGAAGAGCCTCTGAATGGTAGACTTGTCGATCCCTGTAGACGATTAAACGGGGCAACCTGAAGAGTTTTACGCGGCTACTGAAACATTCCTCACTCAGCAATGGCCTTTTCTTCCATGCAGCTTATTCTCACTCTTTTTTTTTCCAATCTGTCTCGGAAGCTTATGGTTGGAGTCTAACCACTGCACAACATTTGTTAGAAACATATGTGCTCGCAGCTTAGAAAGGGCAATCTTTACAGACAATGCTGATGTGATTTAAAACCTTTTGGATTTAATACACATCACATAATGTGTGGATAGAAATCCTGTTGTTGATTTAATGTGACTTTCTCCTTCAAAGCTTGATTTTGAGTAATTTACAACTGATGTGGAATCATATTTTAATGCTTATGCAAACCATATACTGTTACATAAACAGCCTCAGGCCACTGACTGATGAACTGTAATATCACGTCATTGAGCCTGTGAGAATGGGGAGTATGTTTGAAGGCAGTATATTTTCTCTTTGCAGACATGCACAGCAGTCAGCTCTGGAACATCTAGCACAGAGAGCAATGGTTACAGTCAGACAGCTGGAGGGGGCCTGGGGAGCCAAACAGACCCTGTTCGTCTGCGAGAGAGCAGGAGAGAAGAAAAGTTGGAGAGAGAGTAGTTTAGTTAAGATAGCTTTAGCCCAATACATCAAAGCCCCTCCATAGGGATGAGACAATGTTTTGGTCAATGAAGGTCTGAAAAGTCAGAGTGCCCCCTAGCACTCAAATCAACCATAACAATCACAAAAGCAAGGTTGTTATTATTTGATATAATATTCTTCTTTTCTCAATACTTCTTTTAAAAGTATTTTGTATGGAAATAGAAAATGAAAACAAAAAGCACAATGTGTGTGTGTGTAATATGTGTATATTACACTGTATATTATGAAATATATTGTGAAACATTTAATCTATAGTAAATGAACACAGACAACATTAATAGTTTAGTTTATTCTGAAATTTCACAAAATGTGAAAGGAACAATGTTTTATAAAATTGTAATCTCTCAAGGAAAATGTGTTAATCATCAGGCATAATTTTTATTTGCAAATTATTTTGTTTTATATTCAAATTTGCTTAGGACACCAAAATAAATATGGTGTGTGACTGACCCATACAGAGGATTTAAAACCCCTTCCCTTAGTCCTTTGAACTCTCTTTGAAGGCTAGACAGGTAGTTTTTGATAAACACTGACTTAACTCTAAAAGTATTGCTTTGAGCTTGAGCTAGAGTGTTTTTGAAGGGGTGTTTACGTTATTCTGTTCCCTGAAACACTGTAGACTGCCACTGGCTGCCAGATTTCTTTTCCATTTAAACAGAAGGAAATGAAGAACCTTCCAGTGCTTTTGGAATCTTATTTTGTAACCCGACAGGCTTTGCAGCTTGACTGCAAAAAACACTGGAATTAAAACTTGTTGCTAAATTATGTAGGGTTAAATGAATCAGTGTCTGGATCTCCTTCAGTATATTTAGGGTTATGCATCCATAATTCCTTACACTCAAGTTCTCCTTCATCTCTTGTACTTCCTCACTGTTCTCAATGTTTTCTTCATAAGTTTGTGTACAATTTCCAGTCAGTTTAAATTCTGTGTACACTTAGAACCAGTCAAAGCACTGCATACATGTGTACAGTGTGGTTTGTGTTTGCATAAGCATGCACTAGTCGTGTGAGCTGTTTCTCCCTTGGCATGTGATGACTGAGGTCTTTGTGGATATTTTGCGGTTAGCCGTGGCAAAGTCATGCCAAGCCAATGGCCCAGGACAGGCAAGCTGGAGGAGATGTTACAGAGCGGGTGTGACAGTCAGTTTACAGGGTATTTCAGTTTCCTTACATTTCAGAGTTCTGCTAATGCAGAGTGTTGCCTGTGAAAAACACGTTTTTCTTTTCTCTCAAAACCTTGTTTCATGCATCTATACTGCATATGTTACTTTGAAAGCTTTGATGAAACCTGTTGATTAGTTCCAGTCTATATGATTGGATATGATCAGTTATGTCCTATTGAGATCATCTGTGAATGTGACTCATATCTTGGCTGCAGAATCACATGCTTTTCCCTAAACTGATGCCTAGAGGGCGCCCTCAAACTATCTCAAACTATCTTCACTACTATGCGAGTTCAGATAAAATAGGCTAATATCATAATGGTTTGACTAATGGCATAGGGTTACTAAAGTGTACTTTGGCATGTTAATTTATTATCTGCTGAATTATAACTACCAGAATAATAGTAAATTCATCAAAACTATAAAAACAAAACAAATGGATGCACTTATATGTCCATATGTGTTTATTGAAAACACAGAATTTCAGCCTTTTACATTTTGTATGACTTTAAAAATAAAAACAGGAACGATGGTAAATTATTGTGTAAATTATTGTGATGGTAAAGCTGGATTATTATTAATATGCAGAATATTTTATGGTGTGCTGTTACTGTCCAGCTGTATCTTTTGTGCATGTCAGATTATGCTGAAATGTGTGGAAATATTTTAATTGCTTGTATTTAGAATATAAATTCTAGTAATGCTAGAAAATTCAGTCATCTCTTAAATGGTCATTTAAAACCTGTATGCATTTTTTTTAATCACGAGTCAGTTGGAAAACACGCACACTCACACACACACACACACACACATACATCTAAATATCTCTCTATATCTAAATATTTCTTATGTTCTGTTTTCTTTATTTTCCACAGGAAAAAGAAGTCATGCAGTTTTGCAACATGTGGGTGAGTAATTGATGACAGAGTTCTTGGCTTAGAGCTGTATATAGCTATTAGAATCATACATTAGAATCAGACATCTATAGAATGGACAAAGTTCCAGCAGAATAACTTGCTCTGCTTGATCGCTAATAGCTTCAGTCTACATATACACAGAGGTCATCACTGAAGATAACATAAGAAAGCATGTCTCGCAGTGATTCAGGTCACCTCTGTTGTCTGACATCTGTGTGCTGAAACACAAATCACATATCATTCTAAAGTTCAAAGAGGCTAAGTCACGGCTGGAGAGAGATCAGCAGGAGCAGGGACAGGGATGGCAGGAATGTAAAGTGTTTCCTGATGCTGAGTTCGCTTCCCTCTGGGATCAGACCCTGTGCGTTCTGGACCTAAAGCTTTTTCTAGAGACAGTCAGGCTACTTGCAGCAACAGTATGGAAAACACTATGTTATAGAGATCTAGTCATCTATGCATCCAAATAGTGAACAGTATGAAGAGGTACTGGGGAGTGAGGAATTCTTATGCTGTTTCAGTCTATATAACTTGAATTTTCTTTCACAATTAATGCTAAAATGTCTTGCTAAAGTTGTTTTAAAGGTTAATAGGTGTGTTTAGTGAGTACATCAGCTAGCTAAGTTAAGCCATTTACAGAATTAGACTGTTATACTAAAAAAAAATTTAACTTATCATATAAATGTATGCTTTAAAAGAGTATACTTATTTAATTTTCTCTCAGGCCACACATTATGTTCTCACGCAGTGAAAAATACATCACGGAGCAAAAAGGAAACCCACAACGCGGCAAAAGACAAGACAGAGCAGGTCAATTTTGGTATGAAATAAATTCTTAAGCTTTCAAATTTTGTCATTTTGTAAGAAATTCAAACAATAAATACCATTTTGTGGGCTCTTTAATGTGTCATGACAGATCGCTGTAAGTTCAAGCGGCATGTGAACCGATCAACTCTTCCTCTTTAAAGGGGTCATCGGATGCCCATTTTCCAGAAGTTGATATGATTGTTTAGGGAGGTAATGAAAAGTCTATAACATACTTTGGTTAAAATTTCTCAATGGTAGTGTAAAAAACACCTTTTTTACCCTGCCAAAATCAGCTCTGTTTTCAGCACGCCGTTCTAGTCCATGTTGCTTTAAATGCTAATGAGCTCTGCTGACCCCGCCCCTCTCTTCCGTGGGGTGACAAGCAGACTGTAAACTTCAGCCGCGAAACTGGCTAACTAGCACATTATTAGGAAAGGCGATTTGCAAAAATTCATTAAAAAACCCTTATACTCACTTCTTCAGTAGATGAATCTGGATCACGAATGATTCGCGCGAACTTAGACGCATTTAGGCAGATCGGGGATTTACATGTATAAATATATAGTGGTAAAATTATATGTAATTGTGAAATTGTAATTTAGTAGCCTATTAATCATTAATGTACCTCCTTATTGGTACAACTGATTACTCTAGTTACATTTGCACTGTATTTGGAAGGCTGACAACGATTTTTTAAAATCATTAAAGCAAACCTGCTACACAAAGGTGCCAAAGCATGCACAATTCCCACTACTACCCATCCACACATGGTTTTTCAACCCTTCACAAAGTAAATAAAAATGGAGGCTCCCTCAGGACCTGTGTTTGTGATTCAGTCCTGGAGCTGTCAGAACATGAAGCTGTCTGGCTTTATGTCTTGTGTCGAGTCCAAAACCCAGCACCTCTAGCGTGCCACAGGTCTGCTTACCAAAAACCAGCTGGCTGCAACCAGCCATCAAAGACCAGGAGATGGAGGACCTGACATTCCTCAGGATGAGTGCCTGGAGATATGAAACTCCAAGTAGATTTGAAACACACAACAGATCGAATGACAGATTGTTTATGATTTGCCACTGCTTTCAGGTAAATGACTTGAGTCATACAGTCTGCATCTGAAAATATGTGCTGAAAATGTGTCTGTTTTGTAATCTGAAGGGAACATGTTTGCTGTGCCTCTTGGGCGGCTCAGAGGTAAGAAGGTAAGTCTGTAGAGTTGTATACAGCTCCCTCATGCACTGTTGATAGTTTGGTCAGTCTCCCAGTAAGGGCCGCATTCTCCTTAATGAGAAAAGCTTGATGTATGCAGTCGCAGATGTCCCTAACATGTTCCACAGCTGGGAGTGATCGAGACCAGCCACTCAACGCTGGTGAAAAATGGACTTGGGATGGAGAAAGGCAAGCCTTCTGTAATTGGACGGGGGTTGAGAGGGGGCTTCGGAGGGTGGAGGCAAAAAAGCTTGTAGGGGAGAAGGGGTATTTGCAGTCTTTGCCAAAGCCACTTCATTTTGCTACAAGGACTCGCAGTGAGACAAAGAGAAGGCAGAGCCTTTGCTGATGAGGTAGGTGTGATGCTGTTTTCTACTGCCTACTTGGAAGATTTATTATTTATTTATTTATTTATTCTCGTCTTATTTTGCATTTCTGCATCAATGGAGTCTTTGGATTTGGTACTAAGTGGAACAAGCTCACAGTAGTTGAATACAGGTTGTGTTTTGCTATTTTGCAGGAATATGGTTTTTCAAACTGTTTTTACTTAAAGCACTGTATAGATAAATTAAATGCCTGGGTTTCATACCTGACCTGTTTGTTTTTATACAATAGCCATTCTTTTTCAGTTTTATCACACGCAAGTAACTATTTTTGCGTGATCTGCAGTAATTTCAGTATTTAGTTTTTATCTATAATTCCATTTTTGGTGTTCCTGCACCTTTCCCTGTTGCAAAACCATTTTGAAGCAATCAAAACAGATTTTAGTTCTTCAGCCTGATCTGATCTGCTATGGTTACAGATGGATTTTGGGCACTTGTCATCTAAACAATCTGGAAGACCAGCTTGCCACCCAGCTAGAGAAAAAAAATGCTTAAACCAGTTAAAGATGGTTTGTCCTCACTATTTTACCTGGTTTCCCAGCCTGGCGAGGCTGTTTGCTGGTTTAACTAGTCATACAATGACCAAAACTCTAATAAAACCAGCCAGACTTTGCTGGAAAAAGCTATAGCAAGAAAAATAGCTTAGGGTATCTGGTTAAACCAGTTAGCATAAGCTTATATGGGCTGGGTGGGTAGCACTAATCTGCAACATCTTTATCTACAGGCCAATCAGATCAAAGGTACAGCACTTCTACATATTTTTTAACACTTGTGTATACACTTTCATTAGTTTATTTATTTTTTATTTACTTGAGTAATTATTTCAGCCTTATTTGTTATAATTAGGGTTTATTCAATGAAAAATTTGAAGTTGAAATATAATCATAGTCCATGCATGGAATAACAGACAAAAGCTTTACATTGCAAAAAATAATTCTAATTCTAATAAAAAAATATATAAACATATCTTGTCTAAACAAAAAAAATAAAAATGTAACAATGTTTTTTTGAAAAAAGAAAAAGTAAAAAAATATTATATAAATTAGTAATATTAAAGTGATATAAAGATATTGGCGATGTAAAAGTGCAAAACATAATTTCTTTAATTAGGTAATTCATTTGAAATGTTAATTTGTATACACTTTTTTACATGTATTTATTTTTAAATAACATTTAGTGAGATTTTATGATTACAAACAATAAAAATAAAATGAAGAATATTTAAAATGGTATATTTTGACATTCTCTTATCACTCATTTTGCTTGTAAAATAATCTTAAGGATTTTAGATTTTTTTAAGGCTTAATTTTGATTTAAAAAATGATTAAGAAAATGATTTCTTCCAGTGTAATTTAGTGAAACAGTCTTAACTATTTTCATCCAATGAATGTTCCCATTCCAGGCATGTTGAAATTGCATATAAAACTTGTTTTCCATTCGTTTCAGAGTTTTCACTGGGCAGTTTCTGCAGTGTGGTGGATGTGATGAACTTCTCGAAGCTGCAAGTCTTGAGGCTGGAAGGAAATGAGATCAGTGCTGGAGACATGCCCTCTGAAGCTGCGCTTTGCCTTCGTCTGGCTACTGATATTGCAGTGTAATGGCAGTGTCCAATCAGCAGGGGGCTCTTTTGTTTCCCTCAAATTATTATATCAGAGTGGCATGACTTGTACATTGATGTATATTTTTATTGTAGGGAAATTTATAGTGCCTTGGGATGTTGTAGGAGAGGAATATAATTTCCTGTGGACTTTAGAGAGAAGTACAAATACAGAAATGGGGGGGGGGGAGGATATTGAGAGATTTAGATAGGAAATGGATATCCTCTGTTAAGGTATGTGAAGCTAGTTAATTTTTTTTCTCAAAAGCCACATAGCCATTTTAATATGCCTTTCTGTGCTTTTACTCTATGTTTGTGTGCTTGTCTGTCAGTTGGATGACACTATTGGTAGTGCTAAAGTCAACATTGCAGTTTTGCTATTTGTTTGATACACATTTGATTTACTTTAGGTTTGTGGATACATGTCTCTTCAGGAAAGAAGTTTGAACAATGCTGTGAGTATTTATTCTACATGTGAGACAGAAGAACTGAATGGAGAACAGAAAGATCTTACTTGACTACATCCATCTAACTTGTATAATGTATTGTCTGATATGATATCGTCATGAGAAAATTAAAGAAAATCTTCCATTCACATCTTAAAGGGGGAAAGAAAAACTTTGAATGGTTGTGTTTTAAGAACAAAATGTATTGCATGTGTTATAAAAATGGCTAAGGTTCTGGTGTTTAAGCATACCTGTAGACCTTTCTTGAAACTCAATAAAGCTAGTATTTTGATGTATTAAATGCTTTTACGTGAGTTTAAAACATATCCAAACAAATCATATTTCTCTAGTTCTCTGTGACGACATTCATATCTTTATATCTAAATTGGCTCTGGCTAATGCCTACTTAGAAAATAAAGAAAAAACATATTTCTATTAAAGAAATCACAGAACACAAGCAGCTAATTTACTTTGTTTGATTTTGATATCATAGATTAAAACACAATGTCTCAAGTTACCCTTAAGTCAACAATCAAATTTTGACAGATGTTTCTTAATCATTACTTAATATCAAGCTATTTCTATTAAATCGTAATTATATGTTGACACGTCTTTGAAATGTTGATAGAGTATTTCTAGATTTAGATAGATTGAGGCCTGAATCAAGGAAGTAACCTTCAAAGAAAACTGACAGTTGGGAAAATGTAGATTTTATGCTTTATGCCATGAATCAGTTACATATTAAAGTAATTCAATTGGCAAGTCATGTGTTATTAGCCTGCAAGTCTCTGGCAATTATTTTCACATTACACAGATTTGAGAACATGTTTTGACCTTAATGGTCCGGGTTTTCTTTTTTGTTTGTTTTTTGTTTGTTTTGTTTCTTGTTTTTGTTTTGTTTTGTTATGTTTGTTGTTTGTTTTGTTTTTTTGTTGCTTATTTTTGTTTTGTTATGTTTTTTGTTTGTTTTTGTTTTGTTATGTTTTTGTTTGTTTTGTTTCTTGATTTTGTTTTATTATGTTTTTGTTTGTTTTGTTTTTAATAGGGCTATGGCTGTGACATCATATTGTGACTTTAGTAAGTGCGTAACAGGGAGTATTTCATCCTGCAACAGTTTGAAAGTGGTGAGTGCAGATGACTCACTATTATAAGTGTCTTCACTTGTAATAATTCTACTTTCTTAAAACCCTGGATGCAAACACCCTGAATGCAGATTATTTTTAGAGTATAGCTTACTTTTTTTTTTTTTAAACCAAAGTCACAAGGACATTACGCATTGGAAACTCGTCAGCAAGGCGCTCTTTCCTTTTGACAACCAATGTCTTGTTAGAGATGGTAAACTCAATAAAAAGTTAAAAAGAAATAACCATTTTATCTGAGATTTAACTCGCATGGCTCCTGCATCTGTCAAGCTTTTTTATAAGTGCTCACTCTCATTCCATGTCTTTTCATTTATTTGAACCCTTTCTTCTGAAACAGACACAGACTTTGAGGGGCTACTGTTTGTTTCCTTTACCTGTAATTACCTGGTAAGCACTTTAATGACAGTCAAAACACTTCTGGGCAATAACATCAGACTGTGGTAAACACCTCATGACCTGTTACTGACAAATGGTTCATGTGTATCGGCAAACCATACTGTAATTTGGCGCTTAACATGATGATAGTGATTTATAAGGCTTAAATGCAGGTGGTGAGATGTTTAAACCAGTAGAAAAGCTGCGGGTTTTGAGTTAATAAGTTGCCTGATTATTTTAAGGTTGTGGTCTCTTGTCAGGCTTGATACAAAGAGCTTATGTTTGCTCTCCATCCCTCAGTGTCCAGTCATTGAGGGTCTGTGGAATGTCAACAATGGTTTGGAATCTGCACTTGAACATGCTTTGGGAGACAAAAAACAGGGAAGTGGAGTTATTTAATTCCTAGAATCTTTTCTTTTGTCTTGGTAAATATTATTGCTACATTTTCTTATATATTTGATGATTGCCACACAATAAAAAGACAATAAAACATTCCCAGAGTTTTACTATTGTTTTTATCTATGGAACTGAACTATATAATACCTATCATTCTGTAAAACCACATCATAATTTGAACTTTATATAAAACATTTTTTATAATAATTAAGCCAGTTTTGTTTCACTGGATTTTGTGTCTCTGACATTCCCTCTGCCTCACCTAAATGTTTACTGATAAAATGTCATGGAAGTGATCTCGCTGGACAAATATATGCAAGTCATACACATATCTGAACCTCGTGTTTTATTTTTATTTTTTTTCTTGTTGAATCATAAGCAAGTGATTTTCATGTTGTTATGACAGAATGACTGTGAAGGGCCTCTTGAGTGAGAAAGTATAGTTTATCAGGGGCCTTTGTTTGCAATGATTAATAGTTTATTCTGACACTTGGGAATTTCTCAGATGACGGATACCTAGTGATTACTAAATTAGCCCTGTTCTTTTTATTGTTATAAAAGCTGTACACACTATATAATACCATAGATATACTATATATTAGACATAAAAACATCATACTAATAAGTCAAGCTAAAATACAAATATTGATTTATAATTTATGACATTTCCAACAGAGTCAACGTAAATGCAAACCGAGATTACGATCAGTGGCTGTAATGTGTATGAACACTACAAATGTGATGTTTTGTCATGTTGAAAGGGGGTGGGGAGGGGTGTATGTGAACTATATAAGAGTACCGTGTACAGTTTTTCCTCGGGTTCACTCTGTCAGGTGTGTCCATCACTTCACCTGTTGCTCTTGAGACTCTGCTGAAGAATGAGGAAGTACAACTTGAGCAACATTACAGGAGTACTATTCAAAAACTCAGTTGCAGCTGAGCAGGTAACAAACAATTATGTTTACATCCATTTTTATTTATTGGCATGGTTTGACATTGATAATAAAAAAGAAAGAAAATGTGATGTGATTTTAGTAATGAGTATTTATTATTATTATTACTTTTTGCAGGATAGCAATGAATCTAACAAGCAAGATCCTCATGTTGGGCAAGAAGATGAAAACACTGACAGGGGAAACTGGAGCAGCAAAAGAGAGTACATGCTGTCTATGATCGGCTATGCTGTTGGTCTTGGAAATGTGTGGAGATTTCCCTACTTGGCTTACAAACATGGGGGAGGTACAGTAAGATGACTTTTATTATGATTTTTCATATAATGTAAGTTGAATTAATGTCTTATTCATACTGTATAATAGAGGAGCAAGAAGGTAAAACTAGGCCAGAAAAAGGGCAATATATTTAACTTTTCCTTCATAACTCAATTAAATGAGCATGAGCACAAAATTATATTTGAAGAAAAAAAAAATTTTTTCTTTCTTTTCTCTCTCTCTGTTTTAAATACTGCGTCTTTTCAACAATTCAAGGGGCCTTCCTCATCCCCTACACTATAATGCTGGCTGTTGCTGGCCTTCCTCTGTTCTTCATGGAGAGCTCTTTTGGACAGTTTTGCAGCCAAGGCCCCATCAATGTGTGGAAAGCTGTGCCTATACTGCAAGGTAACTCTGAATTCAACCTACAAAGAGTTTCTTAAGAATGCACTGTGGATTCAAATAGACTTTTGCCACAGTTTGAGGTCCACCAATGTGGTAAATGCCTCGAGGCTAATTCATAAATGTATTAAACCAACCTTGAGACACAAGGACAAATCCTCCTCCAACACAATTTAACATGCAGATTGCATAATTACATTTGCCCTCAGGACTTTTACATTAATGTTTAAGGGGGTTTGTGGACACTAAAAAAATCCAACATGGGCAAATCAAGTGCACACTTATTTAAGCGAATTGATTCAAATGTTTGACTTTTATACTTTAAACATATCTTTTTAAAGTGATATTTTCTTTTGTAGGTGTTGGCATCACAATGATGCTGGTTAGCACGTTTCTGGCAATCTACTATAATGTGATCATTGCTTATAGTATCTACTACCTTTTTGCATCTTTTCAATATCCTCTCCCTTGGAGTGTGAAGGACTGCAACTCAACAGGTTTGTTAGACTGTTTCTTTTCTAAAGAGGCCAGTGTTTCTGTGTCAGACATACCATGACTTTATGCTCAGATAATGAAAGTGTTTGGATTTTTCTAGTTGAACTGGCTTTGTAAAGGAAATTTGCCTTTCACACTTAATACTGTAAAGAAAATCTCTAATTGGAACCTCCTTACAGCTCTGTGCTTAAAATGATAAGAGTTTAAGCTATAACTAGTTATTTATAGAGCTACTGTAACTAATAAAAACTGTAATTTTATATGTTCAAAGTATTTATTTATCAAGATGCAGAATAATACTGCAATGAATCATTGTTTAGACCTTATGTTGTATTTCAATAGCTTACAACATTACTGCTGCAGCACTGAATGTGACTGCTGAGAATCAAACCTGCCAGAATGAATTTACAGCAGGCCAGAGCCCTAGCGAGAAATACTGGGAGTAAGTTGACATTTGTTTTTGTACAGCTTCTCAGTGAGAATGAGCTTTGTTGGCACATTTTTCTTTCTTTCTCTTTCTTTCTTTCTTTCTTTCTTTCTTGGATGATTGGCACAGCATTACAAATGTGTAGAGTGTCGTTTCTTTACTGTTCTGAAGTGTTTTCTGTTAAAACAGGAAGCTTGGGTGGGATGTTTGCCTTTTGATGTTTACAAGGCTTTAGTTTTAAGATGGAAGCTGCAAACACAAAAAATAAAAATGTGTATTAAAAAAAGACTGAAATGTACACTACTGTTCAAATGTTTAGTGTGACAGTAACAAAGGTCATCAAAGGTGACAGTAAAGACCGTTTTACAGGACATTGTTACAAAAAAAATAAATAAATAAATAAACACTGTTCTTTTGAACTTTTTTTTATTCATCAAAGAATCGTAAAAAAGTATCATATTTCCACACAAAAAATTAATTCTTGTGCACCAAATCAGCATATTATATTGATTTCTAAAAAGATTGTGTGACAATGAAGACTGTAGTTCTTTTATTTATTTATTTCAATCTTAATTTCAATTTTCATTTTTTTATTTTAATCAAATGAATGCAGCCCTGGTGAGCATAAGACATTTAAAATAATAATAATAATAGTAATAATAATAAAAATCTTTCCACCCCCAGACTGTAAAACGGTAATGTAACTGTCTTATTTTAACCTTTAGTCTTTCGTCGAAAATCAATGGGTGTGAGTCAAAAGGGAAAATATATTTTTCTTATCTGCATTCTTTTGATTCTTTTTGATTTATTTTTATTTATGTGTGTTGTACGCTCTTTCTTTCTTTTTCTTTTTTTGTATTTGACATTTTGTGACTGAATTGTTTGTCCACAGTGAGGTGGCTCTTCAGCGCAGTAGCAGTATGAATGAGACGGGGCCGGTGGTTTGGCACCTTGCCCTTTGCCTGCTGCTTGCCTGGATACTAGTCGGAGCAGCTCTCTTTAAAGGCATAAAGTCCTCTGGGAAGGTTAGTGTTTCACCTCAATAACATTAAATTGTATCTGTACAGTAAATCGTGTTGAGGCAGCAAGAGAACAAAGCATTTTGCATTCAATTTAACATAATAAATGGTACGTTTCAGGTGGTGTATTTCACAGCTACTTTCCCATACGTCGTTCTTTTTATCCTGCTGATTCGTGGTGTGACTCTGGAGGGAGCAAAAGATGGCATTGAGTTCTACATCGGGTCAAAGTCTAACCTCACCAAACTGACTGATTCTGAGGTCTGTCAAGAACTAAATACAACTGTCTAACCTTACTGTTCATAATCACAGGAATACACTGATATCAGACAGCTAATGTAGCCTGTTTTTACCATAGGTTTGGAAGGATGCAGCTACTCAGATCTTCTTTTCGCTCTCCATTGCATGGGGTGGTTTGATGGCTCTGTCCTCTTACAATAAGTTTTACAACAACTGCTATCAAGACTCCATTATAGTGTGCGTTACAAACTGTGGCACCAGTGTCTTTGCTGGCTTTGCCATCTTTTCTATCCTTGGACACATGGCGCATGTCTATCAGAGACCAGTGTCAGAAGTTGCAAATGCTGGTAAGATCTGAAATGTAAATGTAGCATTGTTTTTCATTTTTCAGTAATCAAACAAGTGCATTTGCAGAGCAGTTAAGCATTCTTTTAAAACAAAGAACGTGATAAAATGTGTAGTTTGCCATTAAAGCAATAGTTAAAACAATGATAAACATTCTAGCATGATGTACTCATCCTCGTGTTATTAAGCTAAGCCCCAATTTGTGTTTTAGGTTTTGGATTGGCCTTTATTGCGTACCCTGATGCTCTTTCTAAGCTGCCCATTTCACCCCTGTGGTCAATACTGTTCTTTGTTATGCTTGTTACCCTTGGCTTGGACTCCCAGTTTGCAGGAATAGGTAAAGAAAAGCAGATTTAGATACTGTAAAATAAAAATAAAAAAGTACTCACGCATTTGTCTTAACCTTAATCATAATTTGTCTACAGAGGTTATCTCCACCTGCCTCCAAGATGCCTATCCCAAGCTTTTGAAGTCCAAGCGAGGAATTGTTACAACAGCAGTCTGCATTGTTCTCTTTTTGCTCGGCTTGCCATGTGTCACAAGGGTAGGCATACCATTTCGAATACTCTTGAGATATACTTTTACAATGATACAAATGCATTACATGAAAGGTGAATAAGGGAACTCTGCACAAAGTGAACCCAACTGTGCAGTATATTTAAAAGTGCTTTGTTTTGATAGGCAGGAATATATTGGGTGAATTTAATTGACACTTTTTGTGCTGGATGGATTCTCCTGGTCGCTGGATTACTGGAGGTCTTAGGTCTTTCCGTCTTATATGGTGAGTATTAGCAATATGTGATAATGTTATATGTGCTGCCTGTCTCCAATTATTGTTCTGTTCTTTTCTAAAATGCATGCACATTTGCAGGTGGTAATCGGTTCATCAAAGACATTGAGATGATGATTGGGAGTAAGAGCACCCTCTTCTGGTTATGGTGGAGAGCTTGCTGGTTTTTTATCACCCCAGTGATTCTTTCTGTGTGTACATCGTTTTTAAACTATAATTATTATATAAATAATAATAAAGTTATACCTAATGATTATGTTTTTTTGTTTTTTTTACCAGATTATCCTTGTATGGTCCTTGTATACTTTTACATCCCCCACATATGGCTCAGTTGCATATCCAGATTGGGGCATTTCTCTGGGCTGGTGTTTGACTGCATTTAGCCTCATTTGGATCCCTATTTTTGCGGTCTGGAAAGTGTACAAAGCTAGTGGAGGCCCCTGGCAGGTAAAGCAGGATGTTCATGTTTTTTCTGAGAAAAATTTTGGATTCTTTTTAAAGAATTTTTTTATGTATATTAACATGCACAGCATGTCAGTGGTGTGTTGCGTTAGTCATGCACTATTTGATTCTAAACTTAACTTTTGTCATTCAGCGTATCAAAGAAGCCTGTTCACCCACAGAGGACTGGGGTCCTTACTTGGAGTGTCACAGAGGGGAGAGCTATGGTACAAGAGGAGCGACTGATACAAATATATTTGTGATCTCTAATAAATTCACAACTAGGTTGTAAAAACATTTTGTTTAAGGATAGTGTTTTAATGTATTTGTACATATATGCATATGTAGCAGTCTGTGTAGTTAAGTGAACAAGGTAACTTAATATTTTAGTTGTGTATAATTGTCATCCTTTTGTTTGATTGCTTGTGCATTTTCCTTTTTTGTGAGTGTTGAATTGTAGTCAATTTACAATTTTTTTTGTGGATTTATTTTTTACCTGTTTAAGAGAGGTTTGTATGTTTACATTTATCTTTTCGTAGTGCTTTGAAAATGTAATGAAATCCAAATAATTTTAATTGAAATAAAATATTTATCTTTTCAAAAAATAAATATAAACATTCACATTTAAAAAGAGATATAAAATATCAAGTCAGTTTTGAAGAAGATATCCACAGCATTTATATAACTAAAGTATCATGAATTTTGTTTTAGTGCAGTACCAGTTACTACTGCTGTTGTAATCAATCATGTTGTTTACATTCATTTTGAGGTTTATCTTTAAATGTGCTCACCATTTCAATCTCATTGTCATTCATATAATCATGTTTTTTTAAGGATCCATCAGGTTTGTAGAGCAATGCTTATAAATTGTGAACAGAAAACAATCATCCTAGATCAAGGGGTTTTAACTCTTTAAATCTAGGGAGATTTAACACTGTATTTATTTTCACAACAATATAACCACTATTTACACAGTCATTGGGTGCAATTATAGCACCATGTATTACTGTTTTTCTCCATCTTCGTATTTTAATCTATGCCAAGCAGGAATGTATATATTCCTTAAATAAATAAATAAAAAAACAGACCAAAGCACTAATTATTTTAATTTCATGACACATATATACTCTTCTCAAACCAGAAATGAAAACAACAACAACAACAACAACACACCCACACAACATCAGCATCCTTTATGAATACTATTCAATTATTCTCTTTATAGATAATAATTATATTATTTATAGTCTATATATATATATATATATAGAGAGAGACAGTCATTGGGTGCAATTATAGCACCATGTATTACTGTTTTTCTCCATCTTCGTATTTTAATCTATGCCAAGCAGGAATGTATATATTCCTTAAATAAATAAATAAAAAAACAGACCAAAGCACTAATTATTTTAATTTCATGACACATATATTCTCTTCTCAAACCAGAAATGAAAAAACAACAACAACAACAACACACCCACACAACATCAGCATCCTTTATGAATACTATTCAATTCTTCTCTTTTTAGATAATAATTATATTATTTATAGTCATATATATATATATATATAGACTAATTTATAGTCTTTTAAACCTCAATATCGGCATTTTTCATAAATGACAAACTATTTACAGCTGTACAATTAGTTTATCAAATTCAATATTTAGGATATTTGATTTAAAGCTCTTTCTTGACAGTTCTATTATATGCATAATGTGCTTGCAAAGTTAAGACATTTTAAAGTTTGAGTTAACACAGTGCAATAAAGTATAAAACGCGATTGCAAAAATATAGCATGTAACGGAGCGAAGTATAGGTGAGGAGATACTGTACGTTAAGCCAAAAGGGGTTGAGCTGGAACCCTGTGAATGCAGTTGCACGCGTGCCCTCTATAAGGCCAGTCACGCTGGCAGAGGTGTGGTGCCTTTTCACGCTTTCAACACAGAAGCTTCAAAACACGGGGCCATCTTGGGGGAAGACAGGCCGCTGTGAAGTTCACTGAATAGCCGCTACACGCTGTATAATCAACACATAACAGCTAAGAGTGCCTCTAGATATGCCCAAGAGCAATCTGCGAATAAACCAAAGGTTGTTTGTCAACTTAACAAGGCCCTTTTCTCGATGACAGAACGACTCTGACCGCGCTCCGCCAGAATCAACTGACGTTTCTCGTGTCCCGCCTCCACGCAGGAGGACAACCAATGAGGGCTCCGCAAAAATCCAGCGTAATGACGTTTCCGCTTCTGCGCGCATGCGCAATGTCATTTTGTCCAAAGCTCCTCACTGTTCACATCGAAGATGGCGGCAGGCTTTGACCTGCTATATGAGGATTTCTGTATTAAAAGAGTGGGAAAGAAACTTTTTTTTTACCGATACTTCAGGTTGTATTAAATTAGAAGTTTCCACATCTTGTCACAATAAGTTTGAGGTAAGCGCCCAGGCAGCCGGAAAATCACCCCGCTGACTCCGGGAAAAGAGGCAATTCAACTAACGTTAGCTAATGTTGACATTCTGCGAGCTCTTGTACATATGAACATAATGAAAGCTGCTGCTCTTCAAGTGTGTTAGATGATTATTTCTCCCAAGAGCATTGTTGCTAGTGGACTTGAGGTGACACGAGCGCTTGTCAAATCTGTATTGACATTGTGACACGAGACTCCCCTTCACTCACGCTTGTTACTTCGAAAAGCAAGTGGAGGGAAAAGCGGATGAAAACCCAAACTTCCTGAACTGATGTGCCAGAGGCACAGATGGAAGACAGCTAAGGCGATCCAGTGTTTCGTTATGCTATGGTAACTACTTTGATCGGGACGTCCACGGTGCAAACTTTGAACGGAGGCTATGCAATGGATCCGCACACTGAAAGCGGCACTCCAGTGTCCAGTGGCCCATCATCATCATCATCATCATCAGACGACGCTTCAACTTCTGTCCCAGTTGTTAATAACGGGCCCGGGGTGGCGAAACGACACGGAAACTCTGTCACTGTCGCCCCAAGCCCAAACACAGTGATACAGTCTTCTTACGGGAATCCTCCAGCGGCAGCATCCAGTGCTGGTCCCTCAGTGACAGTTGTCAGGCCATCTATGCAAACTGCTGGAACAGGGTTAACTATTAACGGGAGTAATAACAATAACACCGTTTCGGCGACTGTAGCCAATGTAGCGACCCCGGGAATTACTACTAACGTTACTACTACTACTTATACTACTACAACGACCCCTCTTTTGATGAACCAGACTCCTGCTTCTGCCTCAGCGAGCAAGTCCGAGGCTACTAAAACTATCATCCAGCCCACCGGCACCATGACTCTCGGCCCTGGAGTGGCCAAGGGGGCTGTTTTGCAGGGGGTTGCGAGAACTGCGGCTCCGGTAACTGTTGCAGCAGCAGCAGCGGGATCGAGTGCAGCCATCAGGGCCATTGCGCCACAGGTGTTAGCGCCCCGACTCCCTCAGAGCACTCCGGGCCAGAACATCCATAACATCCAGCTACCTCCAGGTACCTCACTCACACTAGCACTCACTCCCCTTGCATGTGTGTATAATGATGTGAATTTGTGTAATAGAGGAAGTTGTAGAGATTTTAACAGCCATCTGTAATCTTGCGAAGTTTGTGGTGAACACCGTAAGTGGTGCATACCACAACAGTAGAGCAGTTAAAGTTCCTGAAATGTATATAACGTATAGTTCTACTTAGAACTGCACATCCTTCATACCTGCATATCTTTCTTTATTGTGCACGACACAAAAGGAGATCTTCAGACAGCTTCATTCACTTTCACTGTACGGGGAAAAAAAGGAGATGCATTTTGCTTAACATCTCCTTTTGTGCTCAGAAGAAAAAATCGTGCAGGTTTGGAACAACACGACAACGAGTAAATGATGGCATTTTTGTGCCTTTAACTGTGCGTTCAAAGTATAAATAGGTAGAAAGCATGTTGATATCAATATATCATCTTCCAAGTGAGTTTTTTTCATCTTAAAATCAACCCATTTTAAGGTGTTTTACCAGTAGTAAGTTAGCTGTTTTTGTAGGGAAATGTTGAGTTGAAGTTTGGCCATAGTTATAGCAAATATGATTCCTTTCAAACGTTTGGTAAATTCTTAGTTATTATCTTAACTTGAGGTTGAAGGTTTAGATTCTTCCATTCAATTTCAGTGCTAAAAAGTTTTAAATGTAACTTCCAGTGATTTTATAAGAACTTTAAAATGCTAATATATACTGGTTTCAGTTTTTTCTGTCTCGCATTCCTCTACCTCTCTTCTCTCTTAAGGGGCAGTTACACTTCTCTTTGAGCATGCGAAATTTCTTCGGATGTCACGCTCTGCAGCATCTTTTTTTTTATTTATTTATTTTTTTTTTACATAAATTCATCATGTAGCTAATGACTAATAAAAAAATCCAAAATGTAAAAAGACACAATCCACTACGAGGTCATGCTTTGATGTAATAATCTTCTATTGGTCACACGTCTTGGCAAGATACAAATTTGCAGGATAAAGTTCACCAAACTAGAAAACTGAAAGTTCTTTGTATAAGCCTGGATTTCCTTTCCAGTCTTCAGCATTCACATACATATGAATGAAAGTCAATGGAATGAAAAGTGTAGTGTGACCGGCTTTTTTTCTGGGTGATTTTAGTGAAGACCTCGACACTATTCTCTTACTTCCTCACAGTCACAAGCACTGGTACTTGCATCAGGAAATGCACATAAAGTTATTCTTTTTCTAGTGATTTTTCTTTTGACTGTATGCTCTGCTCATTCTGACAAGCCTGTTGTCTGGCTAGACAGAATACTTGACAGATTTTTCTACAAGAGGCCATCTGGATTCTCCAACCAACAGTTTCTGTTCAGAACACATCCGTTGGTTCACACGGTAACGGAGACGGAGTGTGTAGGGTTCTCAGTGTGCTGTGCAAATATAGGCCACCAACTGTGCGCATTATTCTCCATGCCTCTAAGCAGGGCACAGTTGCCAGACATGACTCCAGTCAGATCAATAGGAAAATCTCACTAATGAATAACAGTTTACACAGGAAGTGATGTCAGCCTTTCTATATGTGTCATGTTTGTGTGTGCAGGTATGGTGTTGGTGCGTAGTGATAGTGGTCAGTTACTGATGATCCCACAGCAGATGTTGGCACAGATGCAGGCCCAGTCTCAGGCCGCCCGTCCTGCTGCCCCCACCAGCACCACCCCTGGGCAGATCACTTCTGCACAGGTAATACCCTCTGACCGCCCCCGAACTCAACTGACACCTGCAGTACATATTTCAGAATGACTGCGGATTAATAAATATATTTATGGTATTATATTATTATATAGACTTATATAGTTATAATATGGGGTATCAGATGCATGCTTTTAACAATAGGATTTTTTTTTCTGTTTGGCTGAATAGCTGTTTATCATACTTGTGGTAGGATCAGTGACAATTTTGGAAAGGCAGAAAACATTCTAAACTAAATTCTGAACCAAATGATTATTATTTTTAAATATATTAAAATTAAGAAAAGTTATTTTGCATTGTAATACTATTTTACAATTTTATTGTTTTTTCAAATAGTTGTGTAATTCCAAATGTGTATTAATTAGGGGTGTGTGATATATATATCATCTGCGATAATATCGTAATTGTTGTTTTAACGATGTGCGACTTAACGTTATCGAGTATTTTGCAAAAACCATTCAAAACACCCCTACTTGAGTGCACGCATACATTACGTGAAGTCTAGACTAGTGTTCGTATATTAGAGTGCGTTCTTTCATTGCATGATTCAGTTTATTAATATGTTCACATTCAAAGTATCTTTTAATATTTAAATAATTTCAAATATCAGTATTCAATGTTTAATATTTAATATATCAGAAAAAAAATATGCCTTTGTAATTGCAGGTTAAATACATCAATGTCTTGCATTAAACAGTGTGTAAATACATCTAAATGCCACTTCAGATGCAACTTCTGTGTTTCCTCTGCATTGCAAAGATGAATTTTGTTGATACTGATTTCATTTGCTTGGTAACAGCCCAAATGTCTTATTATTCTAATTCACTGATTAAATGTAAGAATTTGACTCAAAAGATAATGGACACTTTTAGAAAAATGGCTTTATAAAGGTAGAACAGCCCATAAAATGCAAAAATCAGTTTAAATTTATTGGAAAATATTAATTTCTATCAGTGTGAACTGACCACCACACAGAACATGAAGAATATCAAAAACTTTAGGAGTCAGCTGTCCATGGTAGTCCTTAAGGTACCAGCACAATAACGCACTCAGCAAAATATCGTCTAATTATCAGTATCGTAGATATTATTTTTTGTCAGTATCGCACACCACTAGTATTAATTCAGAAATACACTATTGCTAGAAAGCAGTGGAATATGGTGTAAAATGTTACTGATTTGTTTTATTCAGTAACAGTGTTTTATTCTGATTCTTCATTAGATCACAAAAATGCAATGTTTTAAAGCATAAAATGTAGCGAAACACTGCATGGGTCCAATGGGGTATGTGAAAGTTTTGTCAACTAGCAATAAAATTCTCTCACACTGGCCCTGGGACATCAAGCCATCTGTATCGTTGAGCAAGTTAGCTGTTATCTAGTTGGTTCCATTCTTTTTAATTTATTCCCCATGTCAGCATTTGCTCATCTGGTCTGATATTTGCAGGCATCTGGAACTCCTCTGATGGCCCGACAGGTGACTCCTACCACCATCATAAAGCAGGGCTCTCCTACAGCCAGCAGTACGGCCACTACCACACTCCAGAGACCACCTGTACAGGTAGCTATGAAAGGCACATCATGTAGAAACAGTCCCTTTAGAAATGACAGGAATCAGTCTGTGCTGTAAGGTGTATTTCTGAGGTGGCTGTTATCTTCTCCTCTTTCTGTACTCCTTCTCTCTGGTGTGTCAGCAGGCCTCCTCTGTAGGTGCAGTGTTGTCAGTGCAGGCAGGAACCGCCCAGAGGACTGTGACTGCTGCCACAGGGACCACCGTCTCCTCGGCAACGGTGAGAGGCTGCACTAACTTAGCAGTCACACAAAGACACGCTGGTTCACAACCAAAGAAACGGTCCTGAACGTTTAGCTTCATGCTTAAAGGCTTCTCGAAAGGTCTGTAAACTGACCTGATTAAATATGGTAAAAAGGAGTTTGGAGATTTCCAAGTGCAAACCTAAATGAAATGTCTGTTCTCAGAGTGGGAATCCCCTGATATCCCCAACTGATGCAAGGCTCATGCCATTAAATCTTAACCTGAACATTTGTATGCATCCAAGGTACGGATGCAAGATAACCTTAAGCTGCTGCAGAGTAAAACTACATTGTTCTAATGCAATCACTTTTCTTTTTTTTTATAGGAGACAATGGAGAATGTAAAGAAATGTAGGAACTTCTTGTCCACGCTGATAAAGCTGGCCACTAGTGGTAAGCAGTCATCAGAGACTGTCGCTAACGTTAAAGAGCTGGTCAGGAACCTGCTGGTAAGTTTCAGAAGTTGAATGTATTTGCATGTTTCTAACTGTGAAAAAATGTTGTTATTTTTTAAAATGATGTGTGTAAAACCTGAATTGAACAGATTGTCACTTTGTTAAATGGGTGTTTTGTAGTCTACCCTTGCAGTGGGGTCCAAATCTCTGACCATTTATAAAAATGCTTCTATCCTGGGACATCAAGCCATCTGTATCGTTGAGCAAGTTAGCTGTTATCTAGTTGGTTCCATTCTTTTTAATTTATTCCCCATGTCAGCATTTGCTCATCTGGTCTGATATTTGCAGGCATCTGGAACTCCTCTGATGGCCCGACAGGTGACTCCTACCACCATCATAAAGCAGGGCTCTCCTACAGCCAGCAGTACGGCCACTACCACACTCCAGAGACCACCTGTACAGGTAGCTATGAAAGGCACATCATGTAGAAACAGTCCCTTTAGAAATGACAGGAATCAGTCTGTGCTGTAAGGTGTATTTCTGAGGTGGCTGTTATCTTCTCCTCTTTCTGTACTCCTTCTCTCTGGTGTGTCAGCAGGCCTCCTCTGTAGGTGCAGTGTTGTCAGTGCAGGCAGGAACCGCCCAGAGGACTGTGACTGCTGCCACAGGGACCACCGTCTCCTCGGCAACGGTGAGAGGCTGCACTAACTTAGCAGTCACACAAAGACACGCTGGTTCACAACCAAAGAAACGGTCCTGAACGTTTAGCTTCATGCTTAAAGGCTTCTCGAAAGGTCTGTAAACTGACCTGATTAAATATGGTAAAAAGGAGTTTGGAGATTTCCAAGTGCAAACCTAAATGAAATGTCTGTTCTCAGAGTGGGAATCCCCTGATATCCCCAACTGATGCAAGGCTCATGCCATTAAATCTTAACCTGAACATTTGTATGCATCCAAGGTACGGATGCAAGATAACCTTAAGCTGCTGCAGAGTAAAACTACATTGTTCTAATGCAATCACTTTTCTTTTTTTTTATAGGAGACAATGGAGAATGTAAAGAAATGTAGGAACTTCTTGTCCACGCTGATAAAGCTGGCCACTAGTGGTAAGCAGTCATCAGAGACTGTCGCTAACGTTAAAGAGCTGGTCAGGAACCTGCTGGTAAGTTTCAGAAGTTGAATGTATTTGCATGTTTCTAACTCTGTGAAAAAATGTTGTTATTTTTTTAAATGATGTGTGTAAAACCTGAATTGAACAGATTGTCACTTTGTTAAATGGGTGTTTTGTAGTCTACCCTTGCAGTGGGGTCCAAATCTCTGACCATTTATAAAAATGCTTCTATTTTATTCACTACTGTTCAAAAGTTTTTTTTTTACACATTTTTTAAAGAAGTCGTAAAACTACATTGTTCTAATGCAATCACTTTTCTTTTTTTTTATAGGAGACAATGGAGAATGTAAAGAAATGTAGGAACTTCTTGTCCACGCTGATAAAGCTGGCCACTAGTGGTAAGCAGTCATCAGAGACTGTCGCTAACGTTAAAGAGCTGGTCAGGAACCTGCTGGTAAGTTTCAGAAGTTGAATGTATTTGCATGTTTCTAACTGTGAAAAAATGTTGTTATTTTTTAAAATGATGTGTGTAAAACCTGAATTGAACAGATTGTCACTTTGTTAAATGGGTGTTTTGTAGTCTACCCTTGCAGTGGGGTCCAAATCTCTGACCATTTATAAAAATGCTTCTATTTTATTCACTACTGTTCAAAAGTTTTTTTTTTTTTTTTTACACATTTTTTAAAGAAGTCTTTAATGCTGACCACGGATGCATTTATTTGATCAAATATGCAGCAAAAAGTAATATTGTTGTACTATATGCAATATTATTATTATTATGAAATATTACTGAAAATAACCAGTTTATATTTTAATATATTTTAAAATGTAATTTATTCCTGTGCCATTACTCCAGTCTTTAGTGTCACATGATCCTTCAGAAATCATTTTAATAGACTGATTTGCTCAATAAATATTTCTTATTATTATCATTGTTGAAAACAGTTGTGCTGCTTAATATTTTGGTGAAAAACATGATAATTTTGCTCAATTTAATGTGCCCTTTCTGAATAAAAGCATTACTGTTTAGTGTAATATGTAATAATTTATTCTTATAATAATTACATAAATTAAGATTTTTAATTTAATTAATACAATTGAACCATTTTCATTTTAAATGAAAAAATTATATTATTAGCATAATTTCATTAAAAAGTGTAATTGAAAAATTTATGTGATTTCCTGAATAATTTATTATATTATTTGCCTGCAAAAAATTTACTTGAGCTGCATGAAACCTGATGATCATGATGTGCTTTAATGGAAACATTCTGAGGTTTTATTTAAAAATGTTCAGAAGCTCACAAATTATCTTAAATACAAATAGTAAAGAATCTTCATTTTACACTGTAACTTTTCTTTGTTTGACATTTTTTTTTAAATTTTCTAAAATGTAAATTAATATTTTAATATGGTTTCAGACTTTTGAACCCACTGTATTAGTCACTGGTCGTGGGGGATATGAACATCTAAATATGTTAAAATGTCCCTATGCATGAGTTGTTTTTGGTGTTTGTCCCCTCAGGAAGGGACAATTGAAGCAGAGGAGTTCACCAGCAGGCTCTACAAAGAGCTCAACTCCTCTCCTCAGCCTTATTTAGTGCCTTTCCTTAAGGTAAAGATCTTAAAATTGAATGAAAATGTAACTCGATTCATTTCATTCGGAACTAGATAATTATATAGTAATTAACATTTAATAAATTACTGTTAGTATCTACTAATTGGAGAAAAATCATTTAAGAGCAACCTGGGGTTAAGTTTATGCACAATGTTTGTTGAGCAAGATTGTTATTTTATTTAGCCCTGTTTCACAAAGCACATGTAAGCAGCGTGGTCATTTTGGTGGTTGTGTTAACACACTACAGCATTCACCCTGCCTGCTTAGTGCCTAGGCCAGGGGTGCCCAAACTCGGTCCTGGAGGGCCGGTGTCCTGCAGAGTTTAGCTCCAACTTGCCTCAACACACCTGCCTTCAAGTTTCTAGTATGCCTAGTAAGAGCTTGATTAGCTGGTTCAGGTGTGTTTAATTGGGGTTGGAGCTAAACTCTTCAG
>NW_015505304.1:944406-975385 GCF_001515645.1 Sinocyclocheilus grahami
GCCTTCATCCAGCAGAGCCAGGCCCTCCAGGCGCCCGCTGTGGTGCTGACCAGCTCTAACACGGCTGGTGCCACCGCCACAGCTCCCCGCACGCTCATCCAGCCTGCCCTCAGCAACTCCAGCCAGACTGCCTCTCTGGTAAACACAGACCTACATGCATAATTTACTTGATGTGTTGTTTAGTGAGGTGAAAGGACACTGTTGGGATTATTAATGCTAACAGCACATTGCAGGTAAAATTAGGTGTTTAGTCTTAATTTACACTGAGCTAAATGATTGGAGTTTAATTGCTTTAGTACATAGTTTAAATTGTTGAATGGTAATGCCTGTATTTGCCTTGTGGCAAAGTAAAAAATCACTCTGAGCTGTGTCAATTAATACAATAGGAAACATCATATGCATATCATTATAACTAACTGATGTTTCTTACACTTTAGTGTGGAATATTGACTGTCGGTGACAAAGAGTAAGGTTTTGTGCCTGATAATACTAATAAAGGACAAGGGTTAGGAATTGTGAACCAGTTCTTATTCAGAAAAAAAGCAAAATGATTTTTTATGACATAGTTTTGTTAATGTTTCTTGAATATCTGCATTCTTCACTAAAGTGTACAGATAATTGTTTCTTGCTCTGCATCAACAAACGGGTATAGACACTGCAACGCAACTGGTCAGTCTGATTCACAAATAAATGACTCTTCTTTTGTATGAACCTTTCAGAAAAAAGATTATCAGATTAATTTTGAATAATTTTTTCATGGTTTATGTGTACCTAAAGATCACGAGATTAAATCAGTATTAACTTTGTGTGACAACATGTAGTTAAAGATACGGATTCAAAAAAGTTTTGTTGAAATAAGTCATATTGCAATTATAATAACATGGAAATATTTTATGAAACTTTGTGTTAATAAAAGGTTAAATTTAATTCTGAGTCCCATTCCACATATTATTATTAGTATATGATAACAATAATAATAATAGTAATTGCTATTATATGATATAAACAAATAATAATTTTATTATAATTAGGTGCAAAGGCATCTCTTGTTATTATTATTATTATATTACTTAATTATTTGAAACAAATGTGAAAAAATATGTATACATTCTATTATAACAGTAATAAATATTAATTCATATATAAACAAATATTTAAAAACAAAATTACATGATTAATGAACGTTCTATTAGCTGGCCTAAAATTCTCTCATCGGTTGTAATTATAGAATTGCATTCAATGTTGTTCAGGTATTGCAGCCTCCACAGCAGGGGGCAATAGTGAAGCCCCCTCAGGTAACCCTGACAACCACTCCCATGGTGACGCTCAGGGGTCAACCCCACAGCCACATAGTGGTGGGTCAGCCTCAGGTGCAGCTGAAACATATCCAGACAGGTGAGTGTGTCCGTCAAATCCATTACTGTCTGTTTTGTTTCATAACATAATGACACCAAACGTAACCTCTCTCTCTTTCAGTCGCTGTGAAGCATGGTGTTGTGAGTAGCACCAAACTGGCTCCGGGCTCTGTGTCTGTAGCGTTAGCTCAGAAGAATAAAACAAAGGATGGTGCTGGAGGAACTTTCAGGTTTGTGTTGTGTTCATTTCACTTTAACGTTTACCCAGGAGACATTGTGCACAACATACATGAGTAGTACACAAAGTTTAGCTAAACTGATTGGGATGAAAAGATGTTGCATTTTCCTCAAGGTTAATTCATTTCAGGCTGTACACAGTAGTTTGTGTGTGAATTATGATCGTTACAGTGCCATTATCATGACCATATGTCACGTAACAGTGTAATATACATTTTTATACTGTGAACCAGTGTTATTTTAGTATTATATACTTTTAGCTATTATTTTTATATTTTCGTATTTTATTTGATAGTTTTTATTTCATTTTAGGTTTAAGTAATTGTGTTTTGCTTTTGTCAACTTAATTATTTTCTTTAAGTATTTCTGTTTAGCTTTATTTCATTTAAGTTTAAGTTTTTAGTAATTTAACTTAAATTTATTTTATTTCAGTTAGTGGTCAAGCCAATATTTATACTTTTTAAAAATTTTGACATTTAAGTTTTTTTTTAATCTAATATTTTTATTTTATTTTATTAAATTAATGAACTATTTTAGGTTGTGGTTTTGTAATGAAGGCAGCTAAGGTTAGTAATCCACCTCCAGCCATACTCTCTCTCTCTCTCTCTCTCTCACACACACACACACACACACCTTTAATACTAGCATTGGCCAGAGGTTCTGATCATTGATTTAAGTTCAGAACAGGTTCAGTCTTCCAAACTCAGTGGTACAATTGGATTTTTTTTCTCTCTCACACACTACAATGGATTTGATGCTTGCAATTCATTAACTATGATTAATGGCTTTATTTTATTTTCAAACAAGATACGCTATGATTCAGTGCGTCACAATGTATGGATTCCAAATATGATATTGAGAATAAAACAAGACTCCGTGTGTCAGGGAGAGAGTGAATCTGCAGTATTTGTTTCAATCTCTCTTGTTTCACTTCACTTTTGTCCAGTACCACAGCTCATAGAAATGGCTCTAAGTGCACCGAGTCTCAAATTGAGTGCTTATTTAGACATTCTACTTTTTCAAGAACTGAAATGTAGGAAATTATATAAATGAACACACAAATAATATTAAAAGTGATACACTATCAACGCAGTATGATAAGCCATAAGTAAAGTAACGTCCAAATGAAACGCCACCATTTATATGAATAATGTGAACATCAGCGTGGAGGAATGCAGGCTAGCATTACTTATAATTGCTCGTAATATGTTATGATTTAATGATTTAATTATGATTTCTTTTATGATGTTAATTGTTGTTTGCTACATTTCAGGATTCTTTTTTAATCCTGCCTTGTCAAACTTAAAATAAATATCTCTCTATCTTGCTCTCTCTCTGTCCCTCTTTCTCTGTTTATACTCTCTTTATTTCTGTCTATCTTTATACATGTATACTACAGTTCAAAACTTTGAAATTAATTATTTTATTCAGCTAGGGTGCATTAAAATGATCAGTGAAGAAAAAGAAGGGGCAGCAAAGACTTCTTACAGAAAAAGTCAAACAAAGAAATGCTGTTCTTTTGTACTTTCTATTGTATCACAGTTTACACAAAACCTTCAGTATTAATAAAAATAGTAAATGTTTCTTGAGCACCAAATCAGAGTATGAATGATTTCTGAAGGATCATGTGACACTGAAGCCTGGAGTAATGGCTGCTGAAAATTCAACTTCCCCATCACAGGAATAAATTACATTTTAAAATATATTAAAACAGGAAATATTTCACAGTATTACTGTTTTTGCCGTATTTTTCATCAGAATGGCTGCTGAAAATTCAACTTCCCCATCACAGGAATAAATTACATTTTAAAATATATTAAAATAGGAAATATTTCACAGTATTACTGTTTTTGCCGTATTTTTCATCAGGTAAATTGGAAACTTCTGTCAAAAACATTACAGCATCTTACTGTGTCCAAACTTGTGAATGGTAGTGTAAGTGTGCATCTAAAAAGTGGGAGAAAGCTACATTATTCGTGTCATACTTGCATGTCTTTTTGTGCGAGTAAAGACCACATTTATACACTTATTCTTGTTTCTTTTCTTAAATAACAAAAAAATATTAAATTAATCACGATTAAATATTTTCATTGATTGACAGCCTTCATTTTTTCATATTTATTTGATTCCAGCAGATGTCTCTGTGTATTTTGACTGTTGATCCTCTCTAATTGCTATTTATGTTTTGCAGTCACGCTCGCGACAAGAGGACCCCGAGCAGCTGCGGCTGAAACAGAAGGCCAAAGAGGTAAGATGGCACACTTGAGATGTTTATCTTGTCAGAGGACCATTGTGTTTGATTATGGGTCAGAGCTGATATATGTATGCCTGTGGCTACAGATGCAGCAGCAGGAATTGGCTCAAATACGACAGAGAGAGGCCAACTTGACGGCGTTGGCGGCTATCGGACCCAGAAAGAAAAGAAAACTGGATTCTCCTTCATTTGGGACTGACACAGAGGTACCAAACATCCCTCTCTCATAATGGCAGTCTGCTGCCCTTCTCCTCATCTCCTTCTGTCCCTCTTCGTGCCCTCTTTAAATCATTTAGCACCTGTTGGGCAGGTTTGAGATGTCAGGTTGTGCTTCAAGGGTCTCAGATTGTCACAAACGGCAGATAGGACAGTCTAAAGGCATAGTTACACACAGCCATTTTGTTCAGCAATTCTATACACAATTTTAAGTATATATTCATGTATCATGCTATTTATAGTTATTTTGGGTTATTTATATTTTTTGTTATATTATCATTCACATTTTGCAGAGAAAAACTTTACAAAATTAAGAATTTATTTAAATAATAATTCTATATCATGCGATTTTTATTTTATTTTATTTATATTTTATATTAATATTACATTATCATCACTTTTCAGAAAAATAATTGCAAATTAATATTTTATTTAAATATTTTTGTGATACATTTTCAGCTAATTCTTATTATTTTAAATATACATTTCTGTTTTATGCAATTTATTTCTCATTTATATACAATTTTTTTGTCATATTATAATTTACAAATTTTAGAGAACTTCACAATTTGAAAATATTAAACAAATATAATTCTATATCATGTAATTTATTTTCATTTTATATATATTACATTGATATTATATCACATTATAGTATCATTCACTTTTTTTCAGATAATTTTTTTTGATATTGCTTTATGTAATGTTTATATTAAATTATATTATCATTAGAGGTCGACCGATTGATCGGACGGCCGATTTTTGGCATTTTTTTTTATTAATCGGCATCGGCTGATTGTGCTGCAAATTAGGCCGATTTATAGGCAGGTGCATCTGCAGGCAGCTAAGTGTTGTTGTGGAATGCAGTACCGGAGAATCTGGCCGTTTCTCAATACCAAGTACGCAAAGTTTGGAGTTTGGACGCTAGTCCGGTAATTCTGCAAATGGAACAGCAGCGTACCTGATAACGTCAGTCAGCTCGCCTTGGCTACTCCGGTTATCCTCACTGTATGTATTTTACAATAAGACGAAATATGATATCAAACGCTGCCTCTTTTCATTTTCATTTAAACATATTAATAGACGCAAAAATGTAGTTCAGGGAACGTACATACATTACAATAAAACAAAATGATATTAAGCACCACTGCCTTTTCCTTTTCTTCAAAATATAAAACACTTCATGAGACCAAAGATTGCCTGTTAGATTTACTCAAAATTAATTTTACCTCATGTTTAACCACTACCGAGACACCAGAGCCAGTGGCAAATGTCAAAAGAACTACCCTGCAATAATCATTAACTCAAAATCTCTTTTGTTGAGATGAAGGGGGGAAAAAAGGAAATCAGCCAAAAAATATAGGTTTAAATTAGGGCTGCACGATAAATCGCGTTCCATTATCACGCGCATCTCGTCAGTAAAGCCGATTCTGTGATTAGTAGCACAGAGCTGTAGTTCACTGACAAGCTACGCAATATCGTGTTCATAATCGCAGATGAATCTACTAATCACAGAACCGGCTTTACTGACGAGATGCGCATGATAATGGCATGTGATTTATCGTGCAGCGATAGTTTAAATTAAGTCTTACTCATTTTCTTTTCTCCTTTAGAATGGTCACTATTACATTACACCTATTTTATCAATCTACCAACATTAGTATCAAAATGTTAGTTTAGATAGCATTGTTGTCAAATTTCATGTGTGTGTGTGTGTGTTGACAGGGCTCAGGTTTGTGCGCGAGTGCATCCGGGGGCTTAAATGCAGGAGCATCGAGGCAGTACACTCGCCAGCGCATCACGCGTGTAAACCTCAGGGATCTGCTCTTCTGTCTAGAGAACGAGAGAAGCACCAGCCGCTCGCAACTGCTCTACCAAGCCCTTCTCAAATAGCAGATAGCCCATGTCCTTCCCTCATTTCAGTCTTTAGGGCTCTATCCCTCATTCTTTGTCTTTTTTGCTGTTATCATTCTTTGTCATTCCCTTTGCGTCTTTCTTTATTGCTCTTTCACACTTTCTGTCACTGTCTCACATACTCACACATACAGTGATGCATTTTCATTTCCTTTCTCGAGCTGACTTGTGCTCTTCTCATTTTCACTTTTTATCGGTTTTCTTTGTCTTTTATTTTGCCTTGTTTTTAGCTTTCTGCCCCTTTGGATTTTACTCTTAAGAAATTGTGTTAAAAGAAAATTGCAATTATATATCATGTTTTTCATAGAAGGTGGCTTTGTAATGTGCAAATTACTTATGTAAAAAAAAGAATTCACAGTGGAACTGCCCATTCATTTTATATTTGTGTTTTTATAAAGATGTTTTAAGAAATAAAAGTGGACAACGTTTCTATAAAAACCTTGGTGGTGTGGTTTTATAATAGGCAATGCATATAAGAATCCCTAATTGCTAGATTGTTCCCTTGCCTACAGTATTTAGTGCTGTTGTGAACAGTGCTCAGACATCACATGATTATTCTCTTGTTATGCACTAGATGGCACTGTAGACCTGCATTCATTGTGACGTTGCATCTGGGTCTGTTGGAAATAAATGCTAGTTTGTTGCTGAAATTGAAAAATAATGACACATAAATTACCATTCAGACGTCCCTGCATTTCTCTTTCACTTCAGCCAGTTATTGGTTGTTCAGTGTGTGACAGCTTAATGGTGGAACTACGATTTTCCTCTCTGTCGAAATGAGCAGTGTGGATAGATTAAACACTTCATTGTTGGACTTTGGCTCACAAACTTATCCAGTTACAATCATCCCTCCTGGATATACGCAGGTTTAAGAGTTAAACTCATGACAGTTGGCAAGGCAAGATGGCATGGGTCGAGTTAATGCTTCTAGGCTACAAGTAGCTCATTCTGGAAATCTAAAGTTCTGCATGTTCGGTCAAAAGGTGTCCTTTTACAGTACGTATCCCGAAGTGCCTTTTACCTCATCGTGTAGATTTAGCGACTCGAGACAAAATTGACTACGACTAATGATGTCGGTCTATCCCGCACTGCAGAATACCTCTGCCATATCAGCCTCCCTCTTTTGCCCTTTGTGTGCGGGCGCAATCCAGTGTTTTCCAAGGTAATTCCCTTCTTCGCTGCAAAGGGCCACTGTTCCTCTAGAGCTAAGCCCACATAAGCTCCCTCTCAAGAGGAAGAAAGAGGGATGGCAGAGGCTGACTGGTTGCCTAGCTACATCTCACAGAATGTTCTGTGTAAACAGCGGCTGGCGGAGGAAAAATCACACAGACTTTGGGTTTGATTGGGTGGAGCAGTTGTAACCCGACTATTATCCCGGCGCTGTTAGGAAGCCTAAATCTTACTGTAACAAAGACCCCCTGTTGTGACTTCTCATCCGACATATGATAGTATGCACGCACTGCCTGCCACTACAGACTCGTCAATGCCATAAAAATTTAAGTTGTCAATTGATTGGTACGCAGAGGTCATCGCCGCATGGTTTTATTGCATCAGGGTCCGGCCTTGTGTTTGTATGTATCTTGCGGTCGTGTGGCTGTGATGTAAGATTGCTTGTGTCAGCAGCCTGCATTGGAATCGCTGTTAGACGTGCTCAGAGCGATTATGTTCCATTCTTTTTGTGCATGTGTTCATTTTAGCTACGTCAACTTCAATTTATGAGACCCACCTCAACAGCTGCTCTCTCGCCCATATTTGCTTTCACCTGTATTTGCTCAATTATAGAGGAAACGCTCCTATTATTTTAGAGAGAGGAGTGATGGCATATAGAGGCTCTATCCATTCCTTTTGATATCGGACTCGGCTAATACTTTTGTCAACGACATGGATAATAACTATAATTTACGGAATGTATTAAAGTTGCCTTAACGTTTTGTTTATTATAAATGCGAGTTGCCTTTTGTCGTCTGCTGCTTTAAATGCTCAAGCTCTTTAAAGCAGGACGAATTCAGATTGGCTGTCACTGATTTTTTTTTTTATCGCTCTTCACCTTTAAATAATTGTTCGTTGTGATTACAACGATATTTTTCCATGTTTGTAGTTACCATTATTCTGTTATTGTTCTGAAGTGAACAGTTGTTGTGTCGCGCTGCACCCAGTGTAGACAGCATCACTGATTATAATGAGTTCTATAATCGTGTCCGGTGTAGATACGGTGATAGAACAACTATTAAAACTCTGTAGTTATAGTCATTCTCGGTGTGAATGGGCCTTAAGTCTGTTGGAACATGTCTGCTAAATATTCAATCTGCTGTCTCTGTTTGTGTTCTGCACAAAGTCGAGTTGAGGTCATTATTAACAGCTTTTTCTTATTCTTTTTTGTTTTTAAATTACTCTCTTTCTTAGAAATGCTAGATTACTTTTATACATCAACATCAGTATGAAAATATGTTTGGTGTTGTGTCAAAGGGCCTCAAGTCTGCAGGATTCTGTCTAATAAAGGTTAACTGTTTGTGTTCTGTTTAAGTTCAGTCTGAGGTCATGATGGGTAGTTATTTTTGGGCCATAGGCGATAGGCTACTCTGTTTAGACAATTCATTTCTTTCATCTCAACCTTACTAAAAATCTGTGATTTTTGTTGTCTAAAACAGTTGACTGCAGTGAACATGTATTTGCCTTTGCCTGACGAAACCTTTAAAGTTGTTAGTTTAGTATTTTCTGTCCACCTTATTGTTAGCATGGACATGACCATTTATAACTCGACTGTGAATGCTTCTGGTATCAACCACTTCCATTTATTTTAGCTTAAAAACAAAACAATAACAACAACAACAACAAAAAGCCAGCTTGATATACACTACCAGTCAAAAGATTTTGAACAGTAAGATTTTTAATGTTTTTTAAAGAATTATCTTCTGCTTACCAAATCTACATTTATTTGATCCAAAAATACAGCAAAAGCAGTAATATTGTGAAATATTTTAACTATTTAAAATAACTGCTTTCTATTTAATTCTATGTGAACGCTGTACACAAAGAAGCTCACAAATGCTGCTTTATCGGGCATTACAGACATGATGAAATGTAAATGAGACCAATCTGGGTTTGGAAAAATGAATCGCTGAGCGAATCGTTTGGGAGTCATTGAGCAAGTAAGGTAAAATAAATTCATATTATAAGACACTGAAAGTGTTTTTTGACCTTGCGTGCATGTCAACCTGTTGTTGGGGACTCCCAAAACCAAAATATGAACCTTTCATTACCCATAATAGGGGCACTTTAAATTGATCAAAAGTGATGATAAAGACATCTATAATGTTACAAAAGATTTCTATTTCAGATAAATGCTGTTCTTCTGAACTTTCTATTCATCAAAGAAACCTGAAAAAATTCTACTCTGCTGTTTTCAACAACAACAATAATAATACAGGTTTTTAAGCAGCAAATCAGAATATTAGAATGATTTCTGAAGGATCATGTGATTGGAGTAATGATGCTAACAATTCAGCTTTGAAATCACAGGAATAAATTACATTTTAAAATCTATTTACATAGACAACAGTTATTTTAAATAGTGAAAATATTTCACAGTATTACTGCTTTTGCTGTATTTTGGATCAAATAAATGCAGGATTGGTGAGCAGAAGATAATTCTTTAAAAGCATTAAAAATCTTACTGTTCAAAAACTTTTGACTGGTAGCATACTAGTATTTGTTATCATGTTTTCATTTTTTATGATGGAAATCGCTGGTTTGTAGCGCAAATAGTTTTACCATTTACTCCACATCATTTGAGTTATTTACCTATAGCTAATGAATTAGAAGTCTTGCACATTCATAAGAAATAATTAACATTTGCATTGAAAAATGAGGTGGATAGCATTAAACGTTGATTTGACTTAATAAAATAATAATCTTACCTTGCTTTAGCTAATCATATAATAATGTTAAAGGTATATTCAGTAGTTTAGGGATAATGTAAATGTTTTACACATTATAAATAACTGTTAAGTATTCCAGAGATAGTATGCAGTTAAACTTAAATCTTGCACTAGCATGTGCTGTAATTTTAACAAAGCAAAAGCTCCAAAGAAAGATGAAACAGGGTTTCTGTAATAAAGAGGAATCTGTCAAAACATTTGTGCTTTTCTGCATGAGAGCGCGTTGAAGGTACCACCTCGGCAGTCCTGCCGTCGGGCAATGACCCAAAGGAGAAATTACATTTACTGGACCGGAGAATGTTTCCACCCTGGTGAGCCGGTGTGAGTCTTCTACAGCTACTACAGTTTCATCAGCAAGAATCCTGCGCCTAGGGCCTCGCTCAGCACAGATCTCACCGGATCAAAACCAGCACGCTGTTGCATCTTTGAACAAGGCCGTGAGCAAGGAAGTTCCCATTTATATGCTTCTTTAAATTCTGTCCCGATTCATCAGCTCAGCAACCATCATTGTGTGTTGTGATGTTCCGATCCCTAATATGTAGTTTTTCAGAAGATATATTATTGATGAGACACTGAAACAGCTTGTTCTTTCAAATGCTGCAGTTCCAGCTAGAGCCAAATACATTTCACAGCCAAAACATACAAGGAATAAATCATATTTTAGTGTGCGCTCAGCAAAATCCACTTTCCTAATGCAATTTGGACAAACTTCTCAAGTTTAGATTCAACAGTGTACGGCCTGTGAATACAACCAAACACCATCCATCAACCGTTTACGCTAATTTCTCTATTAACTGACAATTTCGGTCTGTAATTATGGTTCAAATTGATATTTTGAAGACATAATGCATCAAAACATGTTGATTTGTGATTATTCCTCCAGACAGAGGTCCAAACAATCATCACGAACATGTTGAAAGCATTTAAATGTCTCGCTTGCCGTCTTTATTCGCCATCAAAACACTGACCTGCAAGAAAGGCTCTGTCATCAACAATGCGCAGGGAAAAAAACGCTGTGCCTTTCCACTGTTGTTTTGGTCCTATTTAATGGATCCCACTGTTCTCAGATAAAAAGGAGCCATTAACAGAGATGCAACGTACACAAACAAGCAGAAACAAGCAAGCACACAGACGATCAATCGTTATCCACTCTCAAAGTTGCTGCTGAATTTATACTTCAAATGAAGAAAATTCTCTCAGGATGGTGCTTTCAGGACACACAGCCAACCACAAATGAGCACCTGCTCAATGTTTCTGTCTGTAATGGATGGAAACTTAAAGATTTGACATTGAGTGTAAACAGCAAATCTGTACATTTGCTGATTTCTGTCTGTCTAATGAGCTGCGTCTCAGTTGGAAGGATAAACAGGATATTTTCATTTGGATGATACAACACGTCTGAGCGTGTCACATGCCGCTGCAACCGCAGCTCTGCCTAATGGTAATTGTTTGCCTGCCCATGGAAATTGTCAGCTTTAGCTGTGTTGAGAATGTCCAACAGCTGCTGTTTACTAGCGGTCACAAATAGAGCAAAATGTTCCAGATTTGACTGGTGTCACGTAGCTTTAAGCATTAGGATTATGTTGAAATTAGGTTTATCTTATTCACAATTAGGAATAAGAGTTTGAATCCACAATCTTTGGATATCACCTATGAAAAAAACACACAAAACAATAGTATCGGGTTAAAGGGGTCATCGGATGCAAAATTCCCTTTACAAGTTGTTTGAACATAAATGTGTGTTGGAAGTGTGTGTACACATCCACCCTATAATGATAAAAATCCACCCAGTGTTTTTTTTTTAAATCCCTATTTTAAAATCCCCTTTCTCAAATCAGGCTGTTCTGCGATTCCTGTCCGAATGACGTAGTTCTGCACAGGCCCCTCCCACGATAGTTGATTGACACTAGCGTTTTACCTTAGACCCGCCCTGAGTGAGCTGTGAGCTGTCCGCCATTGTGTCGACTCCGGTGCAGGGGAAGACAAGAATGTCTCTGATTAAGCGATTGAGGTGTTTTGTTGTTGGATGTAAGAATGAATATAGCAGTCGTCATTTACTCCCAACATCTGAGCCGCTCAAGACGTAGAGGATTAACGTTACTGTCGTTTCTGAAGGGAATGCGCAGATCCCCGATCTGCCTAAATGTGTCTAAGTTCGCGCGAATCATTCGTGATCCAGCTTCATCTAACTTACAGAAGAAGTGAGTACATATATTTTTTTAATAAATCTTTTCAAATCGCCTTTCCTAATATGTGCTAGTTAGCAAGTTTCGCGGCTGAAGTTTACAGTCTGCTCGTCACCCCATGGAAGAGAGTGGCGGGGTCAGCAGAGCTCATTAGCATTTAAAGCAACATGGACTAGAATGGCTTGCTGAAAACAGAGCTGATTTTGGCAGGGTAAAAAATGTGTTTTTTACACTACCATTGAGAAATTTTAACCAAAGTATGTTATAGACTTTTCTTTAAGACCCTAAAGAATCATATCAACTTGTGGAAAATGGGTATCTTATGACCCCTTTAAGCTTCATGGTGGTTATGATGCATGTAAAATCAATACATACCTCTATATATAAATTGAATTGGAGGTCACTTTGACCCCAACAAGAACACACTGTTGAAAAAAAAAAAGTTTGAATTTGTTTAGAATCCTTTCTCACAGGTAATCATAAAATTCACACAAAAGTAAAAATTATTGCCTTGTATCAATTTTAGTCAGGCCTGTTTTTTTTAGCTAAATGGGACTTAAGGGTCTCTCAGACTCCAAACAGAAAATAAGGGATATAGAGGATTTGTGGACGTGTTTTTCTAAAGTGATTATTCTTCTTCCCTCGTTGTCCGTTCCAAAATGATGAACCAGAGGACCCCGTGTTCCTCTCGAACCACAGCTATTACTTCAAAGTACTATGCCTCACTCAAATGTTATAATTAGACTGTCGACGAAAGGTGTTCACAAAAAGCATAAGATTTATCATTTTTGGAGTATAGTCCCAATTTAAAGATCCTCGTCGCTCTCAATTTTTTCGGTTTTAAGAAGTTTATTCCCTCAGTTTAGGGCTTTGAAGTCAACACAAGGGTTTTCACATTTTTCACAACAAAATGTGATTTATTTCTGCGCGAAAAAGGATGTGCAGTGAGAAGAAATGTAGAACAGGACTTCATTTTATCCATTGGGAAGTGACTGAATTGTGAAGTCTCTTGATATGAAAGGTCTTTGGACGGGAGGGGCTGAAAAAAGACTTGATGTCAGCTGAAAAGAAAAGAAATTTCAGTGCTGGACCAAGTTCATTATTCAAATTTACATTTTGATGAACGATTACAAAGACAAAAGTGTTTCAATTGTTGTTATATTTGTAGCCGCCTCTGTATTCTTGCACAGTCCCTGCATTGTAAGGCAAGTTTTTCTTCAATTAGGCTGTTGGTTGCAACCTGCTCCAGATACTTGCTTGCTCCAAATTGTCCATATGAATATTGGATATGCAGGGAGCAAACTGATTCCCCATTGCAGTTCCATGGACAGAAAATTATTGTATCACACTCAACTGTAGAACATCCAAAGGGGCTTCTTCACCTGGCCTACTTGAGTCAGCATCTACTAAATGCTTGTTCTACTTCTTTTAGACTGCTTTTTGATATTCATGAAAGTGTACACTACATAAACTAAAATATTAGCAATGAAAAGCACTGATTCAGGAGAGATGGTTTCTCGTAATGACTACTTTCAGGTTTTAAAACCTATCCTGATCATCCATCAGACCATTCAGAAATGTTCTTCCACCTGTAATCATGCTAATGAGATTCCCATTCGGATGACTCAGTGACAGCTCCTAAAACAAAACCCACACCATATTAAAATTCTCTGTGAACATTTCAGCACCCAGAAGGGGATTCTGAAACAATAAAATCCATCAGTGTCAAAGTTTCTACATGATATTTAATATTCTTTTACAGATACAGGTATGTAAATAAGCCGTTTTGTAGATAATTTTACATCTAGCATCTATCGCTGTTCACCCCCTGAAAATGTCTCCCATTATTAAGCTTAGTTTTGTCAGTTTTCCTACTGTACAACTTCACATGGCTAATATGGTTCCCAGATTACACCATTTTGTTTCTATGAAGACTTCACCCGAGAGGTTTTTCACTGATTCCGGAGACTCAGCAAACTTGACTTTTGTGGGCCATTGACAAATCGCTCACCATCTCGCAAAAACAAAAAATGCAATTCGTCAGACTCAGCAAAATTATATTATTGAAATAGAACAGTATGACACCTTCCAGCTAAAATACATATACAGCAGAATCCAGATCCACGGAGATTGTGTGTTTTGGCCACAGCCAATTAGTTGTCTCTCTTGAGACACGCCCACTATGGGAAGAACCAACTTTAGCATCCCAGAGGGATTTCTGAGTTCTGCTAAAGCTGCATTTTGACTTTGGTATGGATCGTCATGTTGCTGAATAAGGATTTAAACATCACCCTAGAAGTGACTAGACCCATCTCGATGCTACGTTAGCAAAACAGTTACCAGTTGCCAAATATAAGTAAATTGTGTTCAATAATAATTTAGTGTCTAAGACAGGCGTGCTATCTCCATTGTTTACTGCATATACTATTAGTGAGCTGATGAAATATTACAATCTACTTCCCAGTTTATGTACTTATAATGCTGAATGATGGTTTAGTGAAACATGGACAACCATTACAGCAGGCACTGACAAATAAATTGCAAGGCTCCTTTGTATTCATTTCATTTACATAGCTGAAACACTTTCTGTGGTTGACTTGCATCTCACAATAGAAGAGCTGAGTCAGCAAAGCATAGCCGTAGAGTGATTTAGTTCGCTCAGGATGCTCTCAGCACTTACCTGTAAACATTCAATTAAGACACCCTATTCAATAATGGACGCAGGCACATGCACACTGTCCAAATCATTTTCAAATTGATTTGTTCGCTTTCAAGACCTTGGAAATCTAGGCCTATATTGAGTAGAGGAAAAATATGTTTAAGTGTATCTGAAAGGGCAAACTTTATTAATAACACACACAGCGTTGGCCGCAAGCCACCTGTTAAGTTTGTATTTGCAAAAGAACAATCCATCAGTGCCTTACTATATCTTTTTTGCCGCCATGGCTTGGCTGCCTGAGAACCGACTATACGAAGAAAATTCATCTTATAGCTGGCTTCATTTAAACACTTTCCTTTACTAAAAACAAGAGCTAATATTAGATGTTTCACCAAAATGAAAATCCTATCATCTTTTATTCATTCTCATGTCATTTCAAACCTGCAGGCCATTATTTCTTCTTGACTTCAAAATAAGATTTTTTTTCTTTTCTACTCAGTAGAGTACTCAGGAATACCTAATTGTGATTAATCGATTACGATATTTATCATATATTTTCACTGATCTCTGTATATTTATTCCTATACACTCTTAGAAAAAAAAGTGCCAGAATTTTTGTTAAAATTTTATAATTTGTTCAAATTTAATAAAATTATATACTCTAGAATGTTTACTAATGTTGCCTACTTTTATTAATATTAGTATATTTTATACTACAAACATTCTAAATACTATTATTCTCAACATGGATTTAATCCTCTATTTTAAGCTATGGAAACTTAAAAAAAACTATGTTCAATTGGTTTCCAACATTGTTTAAAGTAAAATGAACTTACTTTAGTAGTACAGAAGATTTGCAATTATCTGTTAGAGTCACTTTAGTCCTACTTTAGTCCATTAAATTGTACAAAACATGGCTTAAACTTAAGCCTGTACATTCCATCAGTACATTTTTCAAAATGTCTTGTGTTCCACAAAAGAGAGCCATAGATGCCATCTCGTATGATCCCTGTTTTTTGGCTCCCCTCTTTCCTCTCCTCCCTCTTTTCCTCTATTACCACCCCTTCTTGCATCTAATGACACATGCTCTTATAGTTTTGCTCTTTCTTCATCCCTCTCTCTTCTCGTCTGTGGGTAATTAGCAGTGTTCTGCTTGATGAGATTAAAGCAAGGGATTAATCAGAGCACTAATTGATAGACACGGCCGCAGAGAGTTCCAATCCCCTACAGCTCTCACTCTCTCTGTGTGCTGACTTATTGAAACCGCAGAGATAGGCTACTCATAGACAATTTTGGTACATGAAGAATAGATAAAACAGAACATGTTCACCATTAGTATGCAAAGGGTAACAGAGATGCAGAGAGAGAGAGGGATGCAGCGAGCTGGAGTTGTACTGATGGAAACAAATGGAAGAGCACTGATAAACTGTCAGTATGTACAGTATCTCCCAAAAGTGAGTACACTCCTCACATTTCAGCAACCATTTTATTATATATTGTCTAGGGATAATACTATAGAAATTAAAGTTGCACATACTTTAGACTAGTCAATGTGCAGTTTGTATAGCAGTACAGAATTACTGTCCTCTAAAAATAACTCAACATACAGCCATTGTTGTCTAAATAACTGGCAACAAAAGTGAGTACACCCTAAGTGAATATGTCAAAACTGTGTCCAAAGTGTCAATATTTTGTGTGAGCACCATTGATATCTACCACTGCCTTACTCCTGGGCATGGAATTCACCAGAGCTGCACAGGTTGTTGCTGGGATCCTCTTCCACTCCTCCATAATGACATCACGGAGCTGCTGGATGTTAGACACATGGCACTTCTCCACCTTCCGCTTGAGGATGCCCCACAGGTGCTCAGTAGGGTTCAGGTCTGGAGACATACTTGGCCACTCCATCACATTCACCTTCAGCTTTCTCAGCAAGGCAGTTATCATCTTGGCGGTGTGTTTGGGGTCGTTATCATGTTGTAAAACTGCCGTTTGGCCCAGTTTCTGAAGGGAGGGCATCATGTTTCTTTTTCAGAATGTCACAGTACATGCTGGAATCCATGTTTCGCTCAATGAACCGCAGCTTCCCAGTGCCAGCAGCACTCATGCAGCCCCAGACCATGATGCTACCACTACCATGCTTGACTGTAGGCAAGCCCCAATTTCCTTGGTACTCCTCACCAGGGCATCGCCACACATGCTGGACACCATCTTAGTCTCATCAGACCACAGGACATGGTGCAAGTAATTCATGCTCTTGGACAGGTTGTCTTCAGCAAACTGTTTGCCTCCCGCTTCTGCAACCTCTAAAGCAATGCTGGCAGTACTCATGCGTCTGTTTTTTGAAGCCAGCTTCTGTACCTGACGCACTGCACGAGGACGCAACTTCTTTGATCGACCCTTGCAAGGCCTGTTCCGAGTGGAACTCGTCTTAGAAAACCTCTGTATGACCCTGGCCACTGTACTGCAACTCAGTTTAAGGGTGTTACAGATCTTCTTATAGCATGGGCCATCTTTGTGGAAAGCAACAATTCTAATTCTCAAATCCTCAGAGAGTTCTTTGCCATGAGGTGCCATGTTGAACATCCAGTGGTCAGTATGAGAGAATTGTACTCAAAGCACCAACTTTTAACTGCTCTAATACAAGATACACAAATTTGTATGGTCCGGTCAAGCAGACAAAAACATGAACATGATGAATAGGACATGTGGCTTTGCATGGTTAAACGACATACAGCTGTTATCACTTAGGGTGTACTCACTTTTGTTGCCAGCTATTTTGACAATAATGGCTGTATGTTGAGTTATTTTCAGAGGACAGTAAATCTGTACTGCTATACAAGCAGCACACTGACAACTCTAAAATATGTCCAAGTTTCATTTCTATAGTATTGTCCCTTGAGAAGATATACTAAAATGGTTGCTGAAAAGTGAGGGGTGTACTCACTTTTGTGAGATACTGTCTCTGTCTTTAAAATGGGCAAGAGGTTAATAAATGAGATCAAAACCAGAAGAGCTGTGGCATGCTGTAGAGGTTAGAGAGTCCAAACCAAACTCCCTTGTCTTTCCCTTCATTTTAGTGGTCATTTAAAACGGAAGTGTTTTTATTGTGACAAAGTGACTTAAGAATGTGCTTTAAAATGATGCTTTAAAAAACGCAAGTTGCGAAGCATCAGGCAAAAGTTGTCTAACACAATTTAACATAGACTAACAATAAACAATATTGTAGGTGGTATACAAGACCATGTCCTAAGTGGACGATCCCTAAATGTACCTTGAACATATGGACAAACTCCACTGCAACATAGATTGCAAGATGATAGGTTTATGATATGGAAATATTAACTTTCAACTTTTTTTTAGTTTTTCTCTGCAAATATTTATATGCAATTATTTGCAAATTAACCAATATATCAAGAAATTAATGCAATTATAATGTTAAACTGATTGATAGTCCTAATAAAGCATAAAGCAAAAAGCATTTAAAAAAAAAAAAAAAAAAAAGAGATGAGAAAGTATTAACTTTTATAATATTTTTTAATCTCATTACCCAATTGTAATTTCATACATTTTCATGGTTTTAAACTTTAATCCACACCCAGAGATTCGTCATTAGTGGTGGGCCTTATGTTTTAATTATGCCATATGCCCTTTGAGTACACTGACCTTTCACTGGGTCATGGGAAAGAACTTCACGCCTCATTTAAAAACATGTAAAAAATCTAGGGAACTCTCTGTCAGATAAGTGTTGTCATCACTGGACAGAGTGCTTCATTATTAATGCTTCTGAAGGCAAATGTGTAGGAGGAGCAGTCATCCAAAGTTATGTTAAGTCAATGTTAATTTAATGGTAATGCATGGAAATCCAGAAGTTCTAATGATAATCACGCTACCATTTTAAAATGGCCCGATTTTATGGCTTAATCAGAAACCCCATATTGGATATATCAGCTAAATTCAATTGTCACTTGATGGCATAATGCAATGCTCACTCATACCCAGAAAACATTATGACAAGCAGCTGAAAGAAACATGGAAGTATGACAGAGAAGAAAAGAGACATGAACCTATTATGGACAGGACAGAGACTTGAGAATTTTTCTTTTTTCTTTTTTTCAAAAAATGTGATTGTTTATTCTCTAAAGCACATCCAGTATTTGAGATGAATGGAAAAATCAGTTACACTGAATGGTGGAGCAGGCATGATTGTAAGCTTCTCTGCAATGCAGGTTTAGACCCTTATCCAGGGACAGAACGGACGAGACAGACTTTCTTCAGAACAAGACAAAAAGAACACTGCTGCATTTCTCATAGCCAAAGAATAAACGTAAAACCTAGGAGAAAAATACAAAAGACAAACATATAAAAAGAGATTTTAAAAATCCTACAGGATATAGACAAACACACACTCACATTCACACACAAACAGGCCCAGACACTGTCATTTAGCCCGACTTGGAGCTTGAAGAGCAGCAAATGCTTCAAATAATACTTCAACAATAAGTATTTTACAGCATTTTAAACATTTTGAATCTTTTTTTGTTTGTTTTTTATTAATTTTTTTCAGATTATATTTATTCCGTATGGTGTATATTCTTTGCCAACTACTTTTCACATTCTGACCACAGAGGAACAAGTGCGAGAGATTTGAGACATTGTTTTGAAAGAAGTCATGCACGTATAATATTTTAATCAACTTATAAAGTTAGAAAAGGGGAATGTTCAAGACAAAAAAGAAGGTTTCTTCTGATGCAATCCTTTTAGAGTCGGGTCCATCACTTTTAGTCTCACTGTCTGGCAACTTGTCATGCCTAAATTACCTTTACAATTCGGAAACGCAACACAAAATCGTACAAGGCAGGCAAGAGTATGAGCTAAAAGGCATTCTCCAGTAATATTTTTTCTTCTTTGAAAATAAAGACCTTGATTTTTTTACACAACCATCACACAACATAACATTATATGGTCGTGGTCGGTCAAGTTTAAAAAAAAAACAAAACCCCCCCAAAAAAATAAATGATTTTTTCGAATTGGATCACTGTACTTCATACGCTCCAATTTCTCAAAGGAGAATGATATTTCTGAAGGGAAAATGAGTCCTGTGTTTATCACCAAAAGTCTTGACAAAACATTCTCTGTTTCCTTTGTTTGTTTTCCACATAGTAGTCAAAGAGGCGTTCTGCACCGGTAATGCAGGGATGAAAGGAAAGCAAAAGGTAGTCGAGAGGAGCAGACAGGAACGGGGGAGTGTGTGCCCAACAGAAGAAACTTTTCAAAATGGCAACCGACCCTGAGATTGCAGGAGTCCGATACAAAACACACCACAAAAGGCACTTTATCAACAACAGTGCTTCTGTTCTACTGAAATTCAAGTTGAGAGAAAAAGTGTGTGTGGAACTCTCTTTAGTGATAAAGCGAACGGAAAAACGAGCGTGCGCACTTATTCCCACACGCCGAGAATTCCTTGTCGCAACTCGATTCCATCTTGAGCCTCTAGGCGGTCCGAGAGGAGTGACAAAACAACACTGAAGAAACCACAACGCGAAATATTGTAAAAAGCCGTAAAATACTTGTGGATTGCAGCAAAGGTCCAGAGCAGGCTGCAGGGCAATATCCTCCCCTCTCGATGCCTCCGTAGCGTGCAGAGGAACTTTAGTTGAGAGATAATCAGCCCACTTGGAGGCTTGGCGTGCGACTTCTCGATAAAACATCCGAGAAGCCAATTGTCCCTCCTGGCCCTCTCCGTTCCCCTCCGTCTTCCTCGCCTTCCCACCTTCAGTCCTCTCCCCCTCCTCCGTAGAGGTCTGCCAGCTTTTTGAAGCGAGGACCCCAGTCATTGAGGTAGTCGTAGTCCTGTTCTCCAGAGCTGGAGGAGTCCAGGGAGCTAACAGAGCCTGCTGTGGAGCCGCTTCCCTCATAGTCAAACACCAGCAGAGAGTCGTAGGGGGGAGCAGTGGGGTCATTATCCGCCGCTCGCAGACCCTAATACGAGAGAGGGAGAGAACGTGAGATGAGGCTGTTGGAACAGACGCATACAAAGTGATCTGAAAGCCGCTGCTGGAAAGTGCTTCAAGGGGTCACATCAGGAGGAATCAAATTTTCCTTGATCGTTTGAGATGAAAGACCTTGATGCACTATGAAAACACGCTGTAACATCCTGCTCAGTGAAAAAGACTAAGCTGCAAAAATTACGACATTTCAAATTAAAACTGTATTTCCTTCCTACCCCCCTCAGCAGGCATTAGTTGAACTTGAGGTCTAGCTAGATTATCTTCATGATAAGAAACAGAGGGAGCATACGTCAATGATGAACTCCCCGATGTCCCCTGGGTGTGGCACTGTGGGCCGGACAGGGTACTGAGATTCTAGGATAACGGGTCTCTCGTCCACTCTCCGCACACCTGCAGGCTTGCTCATTATGTGATCTAGAGACTCGGGCTGCTGCAGCTGACTCAGATCATAGTCCTGCAACAGAAATAAAAATAGACCAGGTCACGTCTGAAACAAGGTCAGAGATGCTCTTGCAACTGACAAAAAAGCAGCAAACTATTGAAAAGTTCAAAACGGCCTTGACTCGAAAATCGATAACTGCATGACATGTGTGACACTGACCTGATCTTCCTCTCCTCCTCCCTCTTCATCATACTTCAGGATATTATCTCTGACGTCATCCTCAGGGTCGATCAATAAGGGTTTCGTCTGACGCTCCTTCTCCCTTCGCTTCACCCACACCACAAAGAACAGAACCATACCTAAAAAACAAACATACAGGGGTGTCATGCACCTATTTTCTCATTTTGACAGGGCACCAGTGGTGGTCCAGACGTATTTAGTGCCTTAGGCAAGATAAGACATGATCTAAGAAAACAAAACACTTTCTGATGCACTTATATATAGTTTAAGTTTAGATGTGTATGTCTACTGGTACAGTATACTGTTCTGGGGTTGGTAAGATAAAAAAAAAATCTCTTATTCTCACCAAGGCTGCATTAATTTGTTTAGAAATACAGTGAAGCGACAGTTTAATATTTAGCTTTAAATATAATTTATTCTTGCGATGGCATAGATTAATTTGCGCTGCTTGATATTTTTGTGGAAACTGTATAAATGTTTTAAAGGATTCTTTTTTATGAATACAAAATTCAAAAGAACAGCATTTATTTGAAATAGAAATCATTTGTAACATTATAAATGTCTTTACTTCCATATAATATAATGTAATGTAATACATATTTTTTAAAAGTTTATAATATAATTTAATATATGATACTTTTTGGAAGTCGCATTTACATTTTTAGATGTAGTCTTTGTTAGGAGGTTCATAAAGTTGAGAAAATGTTAACTGACAGTTCAATGAAAATGAATAATCAAAAATTAAATGACATGTTGAAAGGTTATTAATCACAATTTACTGATGTTGTGGAGATTTGATTTTGTTGCATTCTCTGATTTAATCATCTATTCATTTATAAATCAAACCATCAATCTGCACGCTAATCCATCCATCACTTACTGAGCAGTATAATGATACAGATGAGGATGGTGATGATGGCTCCGGTTCCCAGCCCGGCCACAGTCACTGCCCCGATCACAGTACAGTCTCCGTTTTCATCACAGGGACACACCTTCACCTTCAAGACAGAGGTGTTGGACAGGGGAGGGTTTCCAGAGTCGGAAACTAAAATGGGAACTCTGTACATGCCTGCCTCCAGGTACGGGATCCGGAGTTTCAACTGGGCATAATTACCTAGAAAGAGATAGAAAATTAAATATTTGGATATTTTTGGAAACTATATTTACATATTAACAGTAAATCTTTTTTCTATCCACTATTAATAATGTTAGATGTATTATCCTGAAGGAAAACCTTTTAACTGATAGCAAACGCATAAGCTGAAGTTAGAATGACCTGTTGAAATGGTAAAAGCCTTGAATACTTTGAATTTGTAATATGTAAAATCCAAGTCTAACCATTCAGGCGTGAAATGGTCCAGTTACGGCGGGCAGAAGAGGGGTAAGAGGGCAGCTCAAAGACATACGGGCCGGCGTTGGGCTCTGAATCTAAATCCGAGGCTGTGATGTTGACTGGATGCCCGTGTCGTGACCTCTCGCAGACCAGAGCCTCTTGAGGAACTAAGACAGGCACGTTGTCATTCACATCTATCAAATAAATCTGGACAGTACCAGTTCCTGTGGCAGGAGGGGAACCTAAGAGACAGAAAGAGGATAACGACAGTCAGGGGTTAGGGTCGTAAAGTTTATGTATTCGTCCTGAAAACTCTCAATTGCGTCAGATATAAGAAATGATAACTGCACATAAATATTTCACACAGCTGTTTTTCTTTTAATAGAGCTGGGCTCTCTCAGAGGACAGATATGTGTAATAACTTTGCCTGAAGAAACAGACATATCTGCTTCCTACGGCTGTGTGTGAATCAAAGACAAAAACAGAGGTCAGATATATACCTACACTCTCTCGAAACACAATCTGCCATCACAGGCGAGGGGCAGTTGTGGAAAACATGGCACGGTATCTTTCCCAAAGCTCTGACTGAGTAACAGGCTAGATATTATAAAGATCAATTCTGTCAAATTCTGTTATTAGAAGGTCCGATATGAGTCTAAAATACAACCTGTCAACCCTGGACATCTTGGACGTATTGATTTAGGCCAATATGCCTTTGTCCTGACAAGGTCTGCCACTACGGACACCTTTGAAAACTTCTGGGAAAAACACACCAAGACAGGCAGATGGATTGGTCAATTTCCTAATCATACCAACCTCCCCTGAAGTTTTCCGAGCTTTTGAAGCAATACCCTAAGTTAAGCAATTTCAGCTTCTACATTTGAAAGAGTCTGACGAAAAATAAACAGGCAAATAAACGGTAATATACATCTCCTTTCTGATAATCAAAAATATAATCAAACACGCTCGCCTAAATCATTAATAATTAATTTTAGTGGATTGGTTTGGTTTCATTTAGATCAATTCAATTCAATTGCAATTGGTTCATTTAGATCAGTGTTTCTCAACCCTGGTCCTGGGCACCCCCCAACACTGCACATTCTGTATGTCTCCCTTATCTGACACACTCATTTCAGGTCCTGGAGCAGGGCTGTCCAAACTCGGTCCTGGAGGGCCGGTGTCCTGCAGAGTTTAGCTCCAACCCTAATTAAACACACCTGAACCAGCTAATCAAGCTCTTATTAGGCATAGAAACTTCCAGTCAGGTGTGTTGAGGCAAGTTGGAGCTAAACTCTGAAGGACACCGGCCCTCCAGGACCGAGTTTGGACAGCCCTGTCCTGGAGCTTCTTCTAATGAGCTCATGAGTTGAATCAGGTGTGTTTGATAAGGGAGACACACAAAATGTGCAGTGTTGGGGGGCGCCCAGGACCAGGGTTGAGAAACACTGATTTAGATCATCCTCTCTCATATGTATTGTAATGTTGGAAAGTCGGATTAATTCCAATAAATCAGTTTTTCCTAAATAGTTCTCTTTCCCTTTTTTTTTTTTTACCTATGTAGAATTGGATTAGATTTTTTTTATTTATTGCAGAAGACTGGTTTGTCCTTAACAACCTTATTTTTCATATGTAGCATTGGATTCATTCAAGTAAATCAGTTCGTTCAACTATCCACTTTCTCAAATGCAGCATTCGATGCTCCCATTTATTTTAGTGAACTGGTTTGTTGAACAGTTCCTGTATTAAAAAAAAAACAATTCACACATTTATCAGTCCCTCATCCTCAAAAACCTAAGCAAAATTAAGTGAGTTAAAACAACACAACCTAAACTACATTAAATATGGGTTCACTTGTAACGAGGATAAGCATTTGTCCTATTCATACCAACTCTTACTGATGTTTTTTTGATGGCGTTACGCAATTCGTCTGTCTATTTAGGAAAGTGTGTGTAAAAATGGGCAGGCAAATCAACTGCGATTGGACAGCAGCTTTGTTGGAATACCTTCTTGGTTGAATAGCGAATGAGAATGAAATCCAATCAGATTTGAAAAACGCCCCAGTGCTGATAGGTTATGAATCAATAGGCTGTGAACAGCTTTTTGGCACTGTGGGACAAATTAAGTTCAAGCTAACCAACTTCTCTCCAAACTGACCTACCCAATCGTTTAAATCCATTTGTTTCCCCAAACACAGCATCGACACTCAAAGTGTTGATTTTGTTCAAACTTTCCAACTCCCCCCTCCATTCTTACCATTGTCTACGGCCAAAAAGGTCGCTTCATACACGTTTTTCTTCATATACGGCGATTCGCGGTCCAGCACCGCCGTGGTGGTAATTCTTCCATTGGTCCTGTTGATTTTCAGCCAGTTGGCTGGATCTGACAGTTTGGAGTACCTGAAGGCCAAAAGCATTTGTTCATCAGATTACTCTGGATAAAAATCCATAAGCATCCGCAAGATGCGGCCATAGAGCTCAACATTCAATCATAATTTATGCTGTAACAGTATGGCTGAGGGTAATAATGTAGAACTTTGAGATCATCAATCCATTTAAATGCCGTTAAAATCATATTTAGTCTGTTATGAGGATATAGCATGTGGATTATTACGATATGTCCCTCATTCAGTCACAGCACGGGCTCTGTTCTGATCAATGGATCTGCACAGAGAAATGTGGAAACATTTACACTCAATCAAATCACAGATGTGACACATAATCTTTCTTCTATATATTATTGGGTAATGTATCAGGCTTCCGCGCTATTAATCCAAAACACTGAAGTTAAAAACAGTTACAGCCTATTCATCTGCCAGACCGGGTCTCAAAAGTTGGTAAGAATGCCACTGCATCGATTCGCTACTGGTGTTCGATTATTAGCGCAAATTATTTCGGTATTGCTAATAATCAAGCCCACACTGCATCTTTTTGTTTATTTGTTTGCTAAGCACTTTCCAGTGACTTACTTGAGCCTATAACATTGATAGATTCGGAGAGCGAGAGCACCACAGTGTGGACCGTATTGATCGAACCGTTCCTCGCACACAGTGATCTATGAAGCAAGTCTAGTGAAGTTCCCCAAGTGTGTGAGTGAACGTGCAGGGAGGCAAACTTTGGATCGATACTTCAAGCTGGCATGTTGCCCGCACACTTCTGAGTCATGGAAAAAAAGAAATCAAGAGAGATCAAGCGTGGACGACTGATAGAGAGAGAGGGAGAGACACAATAGGAGCAGCAGTGTGGGGAATGGTTCGGCTCATTACTCGACGACCTTTCACCCTGTTGCTTGGCAACCCAGGCACAACCAAGGGACTAGAACAGGAGCGAGTCAATTAAAAGCATTTAGCTGCTCCTGGGGTGCTAATGGTGCGAACGATATGTGCTACATCACTTGACATACAGCGCAGTATGGAAATTGCATGTACTTCTGACGTTCGCTTACAAAGTCAGGGGCTGACCTGCACCCGGGAGTGATGGATTTGTTTTAAGCCTTGTTTCTATAAAAATGGCTCTTAAACTCACTAGGCAAATAAAGCCCTCATGGATTTATGGGAATTTTAAAACTCAAGCATGATTCAGCAGAAAATTGAAAAGCGAGAAGTGTGGGTAGAACATACTAGACTTTATGTGGCGGACATCTTGATTTGCTATTCATGTGTGTCACTCAGCTAATGAGCGCTTTATGTAAATTAACAATAGCAATTGCTGACTCAATCGATCATTCAAAAAGACTCCGGACCGAAACTATTTAAAAGCATTTAATTAACAGTAGTTGTTATGAGACATAAATAAAAACAAAAATACGTTTTCACGCAAATAATTGTGCTCTTGTATTATATGTAGGCCAATAATGTGATAATGATTTTTATTTTTTTCTAAATAAGTTAGTAAAAATACATGAATGACTGGACTATACATCCATGATATACATACTCAATATGTGAATAAAAATACATTTAGAGTTTTTTGTAGGGCTTAATAAACTGTAACTGCAAAAAATAAAAACCTACATAATAATTGTTAGAAAACACTCTCTGTCTTATTAAGAGAATGTTCCAGAGATGCCTCACCCCTCCTTTTTTTCTCTCTCTCTCTCAGTCTTCTATATACAACGCATTCTCTCTGAATCCCCCCTTCTGTATCCATCTCTCTCTCTTGATATTATGTTTTAAATATGTCTTACTTATATGCGAGGTATGCATGCTTAAATGTATACATTAGCTTCTCTTGGTTCAAATGTCCCAAATAAGGACATGATAGCTAGGAATGAGGTTCGTGATGAAACTCTGAAGACAGTTCAGCATTCTTCGCAAAAGTCTATTCCTAATATGTCCATGTTTTTCTGTACATGTGGCCATTTTATATAAACACATGTTCTTGGCCAAAGATCCTACGTGTATGTTATTCATATCCTCATTGGTTAAGAGGGTGAAACTCCCCTCGACATATGCCTATATAATATCTGTATTTCTATGAATAAATTGAAGTATTGAGGATACATTTGACTGTGTGTTTTCTTACTTCCCGGCCGTCTATCTACACTTTAAGTAACTGAGAATTCTTCAAGGTGGCAAAGAGAATTTACTGAGGGACCAAATTGTTATTCTTTATTAACAATAATAATAATAATAATAACAAAAACATTATTATTATTATTTAAAACACTGTTAATGTTTTAAAAACTCTGTGTGGTGTAACAATCATGTAGAAAGCCATAAAACAGGAAATTATATAACAGTGGACTCCTGAGGTCGTTATTATCATAGCAAAAAATAGGAACATTTTGAATCTTTTTTTTTTTTAAAGAATGATTAGGATATATAGCCTATGCTGAAGTGCATTTAGTGTGTAAGAAAAATGTATGACATTTTACTTAATGGTTACATCACTTGACATTGAGTTTTTTAATCAGACATTTTGCCTGAAAAAGGTATAAATATTATTAAAAAATTTTTATAAAAACAACTTGAAAATTAAGTGAATATTAATATTAACCTGTCATCTTTGGAGTAAACAAAAATTTTCCCCCCCTTTTTATCATTGTAGACACACTGTCAATAACCTATATGTGTGTTTGAGCGAGTAAGAACATAAATGATTGACATTTACGGTCACTCTGAAAGATTGACATCCCGAGTTTCCAACAGACAGACAAAAGCACCTGCTGTCATTCCTCTCTACCTGATAGTCTGCTGGATGAAGCGGTCTGGATCCAGTGCCGCAAAAGTAGCGAGGGTGGTGTCAGCAGGCACTCCCTCTTCAAAACGGATGATTTTAGGGTTGGAAGGAAAGACGGGGGCCTCGTTGACATCCAGTACTTTGATGGAAACAGCAGCAGAGGAGGACGGCGAGGAGGGGATCCCGCTGGCCAGGTGAGCTTGGTTCGACACCACCACCATCAGCGTGAAGGCGTCATTCCTCTCATAGTCGACCGGCTACACATATGCACACAAAAATAAAAGTTCCTTCAGATTTCAAACAACTTGATTGTGCTCTGATTCAATGCTTTTTTGATTCAATGAAACCATTCAATGAAACAGCAAAACCCATTTCAATAAGACATTAAACTTACTCTTCACTGTCAGGTTGAATGAGACTCCAAAAGTGTAAGAAGAGGAACAGAAAGTGACTTCAGTTTGCGTTAGGAGATGAAGTGAACCCTAGAGTAAAGGTTAGAAGGAGTTGACGAGGAGATGAGCGTGAGAGGACCAGCTGTTCCGTGGGTAGAAATGTGGTGTGCCGAAATGCATGTGACCATGAAAGCTGTGTAACACTTCCAAAAAGACTGAAATACATTTTTGCCGAAGGCTTCTATTGCTCTCTCTCACACACACCATGCAAATGGCCAAACACTTTAATATTAGAGCAGTAAAGGCTACAAAACTGGAGGGAAAGATAAAAGATTACGCATCATAGATTTCTTATTTTGTTTTTTATTTTTTTTCAATTTATCTGTGAACTATTTACCTGTGTTGAGTTGCAATCTCCTGTTTCTTCCATTACCATTGTTTTAGCAGTTTAAAGTATTATTTTTTTACCATTCGTTAAATTGAAAAGGTTTTAATATGAATAGTACTGAGATATGCTGAGGAAAGGTTTTTAGATTTCTCATTAATTTCTAAGTGGAAATGATGCTTTTCTAAAACTAATTCCAGGTAAAGCTGTTCCGTGTCTGAAGACAGAGGAAATACTGTACAGTGGATGAGAGTGTTGAATGTTTGAGTATGCAGAGTTAAAAATCAAAAGATCAGCAGTCTGAGAACCACGAATAATGTTTGACAATGTAACCAACTGGATATACCTACCTTAACCACTATGACCTTGCCGTCATTGGTGACTTCATCAGTGCGTATAGCAAAATGGCCCATCGCATCTCCTCCTGTAATCCTATAGACGGCATTCCAATTTGGTGTATGAGGCTGGTCCTTGTCTCTGACTGTCAAATTGGCCACAACCACCCCGACAGCATTCTCTGGGACCTCTCCTAGGAACTAAGAGCAAGAGAAGACACAAATAAAATGAGATGCTAAAATACTTTTAAAGCAAACATATGTTTTTAAGCATACCATAAACTTCAAAATGTATTCAGACAGTGAAAAATGCACAAACACAAAATCTTAAAAAATTCAAACACTCACTACAAAATTGGACCAACTGATTCGAAAGTTAATTGCAAAAATTACCCCAAAAAATAAATTAATTAAAATTTAGTTTCTACTGCAATGGAATTCAAACATATTCGGATACCAAATACTTGGGAATAATTAGGGCCAATCTATTACAGGGACAATTGACTTGAAGGAACCTACAGTTCAGTGTCCTGCTCAAGGCACAATGGTAATGGTTGGGTTATTACCAAACAGTTCCTTGAGGGCTTTGTTGTTGGACTCGTCAGCTTTTTTGGGATGGCTTCCGAATATAGCAATAGTTCAAGTTAGCATTACAGACAGTGTTAGGGGTAAGTTTTGGTTCTCATTTGTTACACATGAATCTTGAAAGAATATCACGCTCTAGCTATATACCCACAGCCCAAGTGCAAATGTGCGGCAAGCTGTAGCACACAAACACAAGCTCATTACAGCTCAGTAATCTGCTGTTTAAAGGGGTTATGAAGTGTGTCCGCCAGATGCTGTTTACAGTAATGGCATCACCATGCAGCAGAGACTACAGCACTGACACACTGCTACATGCTCAGACCTGTGCTGCAGTGGAGGCTATTTACTTTTAAGCGTAGCTTCTTAAGATTAAAGCTACTCATTATTTAAAGTATTAAAGCTTTAGAGCTACTCTAAAAAGGCAGGTACACTACAAGCTACTAACAACAGCTACTATACTAGTATGAACTAATTAGCTATTCTTAAAGTAGTTAGCTACTTGATAATGTATTTTGCCACACTACAAGGTACTAATGAAAGCTACTATACTAATTAGCTATAATAAGCTATACTAAGAGTAGTTAGCAAAATACAATTAGCAACACTAACAGCTACTATCAAGCAAACAGAAACTAATTAGATATTCATAAAATAGTTTGCTACTTGAAAGTAGTGCACAGGATACTAACAAAAGCTACTATACTAATAAAGACTAACAAGGTATTCTTAAAGTAACGACAAAACCAGCCAAAATGCTAAAAGCTGTAAACATGCTAACAACCCTTACGAAAATTAACCAAGGTTTTTTTTAAAGTAAAAATGTAGTAACCATGTTTTTTTTTGCCAAATTGAGTACCATTTGTATAACCACAGTTTTACTACAAATACCATTGTTAAACTATGGTTAGTGTAACAAAACCATGGTTCATTTGTGGTTACCATGGTTTAACTGCTTTTTTTTGTTTTATTTGTAGTACAACTATGGTTCCCTTTCAGTCGGTCACTCTCGACGTCACGTCGGAGGACCGACGAAATTGGGATCTCGCTTAGAGGGACCAATCTACTTCGAGTGTAAACTAAACGAGCCAATGCACATTGGCATGCGATTATTGCATCCAGCTGCTGCTGATCACAGCGTGAGTATAAGTAGGCAGCAGATGCAGCGCATATTCAGGCTTTTCGCTTCGGAGCCGAGCGGTTTTATCGTTCTGCTCCTGACCTTCTGCAGTAGTGATAAACTACAGTCAAAGCACGCTCTTCGGTGGGCTCTCGTGCTGGTGGACGGCGCTTCAGCGGTGGTGGTTTTCCCGTGTCGAGTGGGTTGCACACAGCAGGTTGCACTACCCCTGTGTGTGTTGCAGACGGCCATCTCCCCTGTGC
>NW_015505304.1:975413-983374 GCF_001515645.1 Sinocyclocheilus grahami
CTGAGCGGCCGGGTCACCGGCTCGGCTCCTCAGCGAAAACCTGAATATGCGCTGCATCTGCTGCCTACTTATACTCACGCTGTGATCAGCAGCAGCTGGATGCAATAATCGCATGCCAATGTGCATTGGCTCGTTTAGTTTACACTCGAAGTAGATTGGTCCCTCTAAGCGAGATCCCAATTTCGTCGGTCCTCCGACGTGACGTCTCCGTTCCCTCCTTCAGGGAACGAGGGTTACATACGTAACCGAGACGTTAATTTTCGTAAGAGTACTTACATTAACTATACAATAGATATTCTTAAAGTATTTAGCTACTTGAAAAAGTAATTTATTACACTACAAACTACTTATGAAAGCTACAATACTAATAAGGACTAATTAGCTATTTTTAAAGTAGATAAATACATGAAAAAATAGTTGCTACACTACCAGATACTAACAAAAGCTGCTATACTAATAAGAACTAAGTTATTTTTAAAGTAGGTAGTTAAAAAGTTAGCTTCACTACAATCCACTAACAAGTAAACTATATATTCTTAAGAAATTAGCTACACATCAAGCCAGGGGCGTAGATTACGCGGGGGACGTGTCCCCCCCACTTTCAATCACGTAAATTCGTCCCCCGCAGTGTGTTCGCATAGAGGTTTTCAAGAGCCGGTGTGAATAAATACTGATTTAAATTCAAAGAGACAGGATAGTCTGTGCATGATCTGATGTTTTATTCGGACCCAGAATAAGGCGAGATGAACATCGCGGAGCGCTAAACACGCCGTGCAGTGTATGTTTCATTCATACTCGAAGCCAGAGGGCGTTCTCGCGCAGAAAGTCGTACGAGGAAATTCCTAATATGGACAAAAGCGTCCAGCTATCGCTGTATGAAAACAGTTGTTTTCACAGAAAAAAGAAACGTTTGGAAACATGAAGACATTAAACATATGATTGCAACAATATATGTTTTTTTATTTGTGTTTATCAAGTCATCTCCAGGTAATAAATAAAGTATATGAACAATGCAGTGCTAATTGACATAGCATTTATTACAGTATAGAAACTATTCTGCCTTATGTGATAAAAAAAGTATTTGTAGTATATAAACAAATCATTATTATTGGTTATTGTCCAGCAGTTATCTGATTTCTAAGCCAACTAAAAGCTAGAAATTAGAGAACAATTAAAGGTGCCTAAGAGCAGAAGAGACTTCTTTATAAAACATTAAAAATCTTACTGTTCAAAAACTGTTGACTGGTAGGATATATAGATTACAGAAATGTTATATTGTAATGTTATATATATATGTCCCCCTCACTTCTGAAATGATGGCTACGCCCCTGCATCAAGCTACTAAAAAAATTAACTTTAAAACAAAGTTTATTTTATTTTCTACCTTATTAACAATAAATTTACACCCAATGCAACTAAAAAACTTCATAATCTCTAAAATGGTGTACAAAGCTTAGTTTTTTTTTTAAGATTTATTTTTGTTTTTTTTGCCTTTATTATGATAGGACAGATCAGCGCTGACGGGAAGTGAGAGAGAGGGGGGCGGGATCGGGGAAAGGTCCTTGAGCTGGGATTCGAACTTGGGACGCCCGTATAGCGTACTGCCCACAAGGTTATCGACGCTGACAAAAGTTATGAATTTTTGAACTGTTCATTTAACTGAATAATTCAAATTAACCTAACGAACATGTTATAGGAGTGGGTTTGATTCATGCCTGAGTTTGTTTGATTACAAATGCTACTCATTGGAAAAAGTAGCTTATTAAGTGTTGATAAATAAAAAAATAAATAAAAAATTATAGTTTTTTTATTATTATTATATACTTAGCAACTCCCCAACACTGGCAAAGATGCTTACATATACACCAGATACTTAAAATAGAGTAAATGGTGGTTTATTTTCATGGTTTATTGGTTGAAATCGTCAAAAGGACAGAATGATAGAGAGACAGTAATATCTACTGGCTGTAGTGATGAAAACATCACAGGGCCGTCCCGTCTCTCCGACTGCATGCTGTCTGGGATGCACAGCTGTATTTACTGATAAGCAGAAAAACACTCTGTTGAGATCAAACAAATGTGCTGTGTGTCCCTTCCAGGACGGGGTGCAAGAGACCAGTAGAGGACAGGACACTAGAACACATGATTGAGTGACTGATTGATCTGTGCAAAATCAGAGTATGCTTTCTCTATAGGCTACTGCTTCCAGTTTGATAAAAAAAAATTATCTGGAGGCTAGTTCAATAATATTTTGAAATAGTGTGTATGTGTGTGTGAAGGCATGGCACATGTGTGTGCGTGCTGTCAAAAAGGAAGGAAAGCAATACTTGTTTATGATTTGTGGATTATTGCGGGGGGAAGTTGGAAGAAATTCAGAGGATAGACAAAGAAAATTATTTTTCCTTCCTTTCCCTTGGTGTTTTGGAACCAAGGGCAAAATTGGAGCCACATTCTTTTTAAATATATGTAAAGAAATAATTCATTTAAAAAATGTGAGTATCTCATAGGCACCATATTAGATGTGCTAGTTTGATTGTACTTAAAGACAGAAATGATCTGTGACAGCAATTAATTAATTAGAGGAATAATGGATTTATGTCTTTCATCAATATTCAGTACATTTCCATTCAAGTCAGTCAAGTCAGTTGGAAGAGCTAAAGATATTCATTACTATTAACACTATTTATATTTAATGACAGGCTGAGGGTGTTGCCCAATATTATTTTATTTTTAAATCTCACTTCAGTCAAGAGTTTACATCTGAATTTTTGTAAATAGCTCAGTCTCAAAGAAAAAATAAAGAAAGAAAGAATAAACCATATAAAACAAAGTTTATTTGGTTTGCTGATTTTGTCCCATTTTTACTTAAATAAGTAGCCCTAAAGCCCTAAAGCACATTTTGCAGAGTTGTACTTTCTTTTGACTTTAAAAGTTACAGTAAAACAACCCTAAATCAATGTATTTGTGATATACTTGTTGATGATTATACCTAATCACAATAATATAAAAAATGTTGATGCTTATAAATGTATTCTTGGGCTTCTGTAAAAAATAACGATAAACAAACAGAACTAGCATTTGCGGTGAGAGATTAAGAGAGTATATAAAAGTAAAAATAGAGACAAAACAAAAATCTCTACACTGAGTCAAGATGAAAAACACGACTACAGAGACGTGATTTTATGGCATTCTAAAGAAAACAGATCCATACCATCACAGCACATAAACATTAGTGCCTCGCACTGACGATAAAGCCTGTGGTATGCTACTTCCCGTGGCGACGAACTCTCAGGTCCACTGCGTTCATCATCTTCTTCTAAACCACCATCATCTTCATCATCATTATAATTGCCATTACAGTCATCATGGGGCTTCAAAACAGAGAGCGATCAGTTATATCTTAAAACGCAGTACTATTTTGCTTCACTCTCCAGAAGCGATGGCTCTTTCCATATTCATGCGGTTTTTACATGAATAAAACATACGGCTGTCTTCAAATTGGAAGCGATATATCTGCTAGGTTTACACCCCCTCAAGCAATTTTGCTTAATTAGCTTGCTTACGTTTCTGAGGGTCTCCTACGGCAAGATGTATACTGCTTCATGCCTCTGTCAAATGCAAATAATCACAGAGCATTTCTACCCTGCTTCGACTCAGTCTGTGTGGGTGAATGAGAGAGCGAGAGAGGATGGATGAAAAACAAAACAAATTAGTTCTAGCACATAACTCATGAATTCTGCTTGAAAGATGGTGCGTATGTGCTTCAGTGTGCATCTGCGTTTGTCACAAGCACGCGATTGGAAGAAGCGCAAGCCCAATTCCACAGCCTATAGCCATAAAGCGTCAATGAGAAGTTGATTCCGACGTTCATAATCTCAGCTTTAAAGCTTTACTTTAATTAAATGTTTGTCTGCGTTTAACTAGCAACGCACGTGGTGAAGAATTTCATACGCTTACGAGCAAGTCAATTTGCTGTCTGTGCTCCACCGGCAAGGTGTTTGATATTTTTGCTCGTTCTCTTTCTTCCAAGTGTAGGCCTACTATTCCTAAAAAACAGATTCAGCAAGTCTTTCACAAACCGCTGACTGAATCAACAAACCTCTTGCAAGTGTCAGGTCGTGCGAGCGCGCCATAAACCAGTTGTGGGTAATTTTCTCTCGGCTCAGTGATATGTGACACAAGTGTTTGTTATTGGGAGCGAGAGCATGTGCCGAGTGTGGGACTTAATTGCTGGTGTCATCTGGGTTAACTTGCTCTGTTAGGACCCGTCATACGCATTGAGCTAAGACAAGATAACCCAAATGCTGGAGCTGTTCTTCTGCTGCACTGTATAATTACGGACGCTGCGACGGACAAGGACGTGTGCACCAGAGCACTCTAGCCTGCGTGGAGGAAAAAAAACGAAACTTGACAATTTCAGAAAGTATCAAGAGTAATCAAGTGGGTGGATGAGCAATGAGTTCATTTGATTTTAGTCTTGCTTTCAATTTCGCTCTGTTTTGCCCTCACTGTTCATTCAGACAGAGAAAGTGTCTAATGCACAGATGAGAGAGTCTTAGTGTGTATTACATAGGGGAGGTGTCACAGAAAAGATGGATGGAGGTCTGTCCTAAGTCCCTACATCCCAACTCTCCATCTCATTCTGGACCATAAGCGATGATAGTCCCTATTTTAAATCTGCGATTAACTGAGCTGTCAGCACCCTTAACAATCTGTGATTGTGTGATCTCTCTTCACGTTTGATGAAAACAGCAGCTGCGGCAGCTATATGAAGCTGTTCGCTGTGAATACTCATTAAACAACTTTAAAGTTTATGTTAAGTATTATCCTTTTCCCTCTAAAAATAACTGTCAATCGAACAAGTTTTGAACTTCTACTTGCACTTAAAGGGATAGTTCTCCCAAAAATAAAAATTGTCACCATTGACAGTACTCACCCTCGTGTCATTCCAAACCGATAAGAGTTTTTTTTTTCCATCTTTGGAACCCAATTGAAGATATTTTTAATATTGTCTAATCCTTTTTGTCACTCACACACACACACACACAAACACACACACACACCGTGAAAAAGTAATCCCAACCCAGGCTCATTGGAAATATGTGCATGTGGCAAATTGATATTACATTGCTTCTTCATTTTTCACGACAGATTCAAAGTGAAATGTCCAGTAAGTGGTGCTAAAAGTGCATTCAGTTCAATTTGGAAAATATTAACATAAATCTGGAAACATTTTATCACATTGGCTGTTGTATGTATCATGGCAGTTTGGAAATTAAATGGTGAGTGGCACTAAAAGTTTGAAAATAACGCACCACCTACACTAAACCCTCTCCAAACCTAACCAATGTTAACAAAAGCAAACATGAGATAAAATTTAACTTACTGAAATCTTGCCATGCCATTTTAGCTTACTTCTAAATCTTTGAGCTGGAATAAAAGTTGTTGGTGTTTTACTAATGTTTATTACAGCTTAAAACTGCAGTGAATTGTATGTGTAAGTATGCTTTTAATATGAGTAAGTATGCTTAAAATAAAAGTTTTGGTTACATGGACTTTCAATGGTGTGACAGAAATCTCAAATTTTCCTTCCTTTGTGTTTCGAAAATGAACAAAATAAACATTTCTCTAAGCAGCATCAGCTCTGGCTCAAGCGAGGGGCATTGGGCCATGACCCCAAGGATAACCTTTGACCTTGACCCTGTAAACCCTTGAGGTTTCCAATATGGGTGTCTATACCCCTGTCAGACCTGTCCACAAGCATCTAGTCCTCAAAAACAACATTTGAGAATAAAATGACACCAATTAAAATGAAGAGCAAGACCGTCTGATGCCAGATGATAGATGTCATACTGATTCACTAACTATCGTTTGGCCTTCAAATAAATATTACAGGTAGAAAAAAATGTGCAAAATAATTCAGAATGCTTCAGCATCAGACGGCGTGGCAGAGGCCCGGGGATATTACTTAATGAGCGAGAGAACGCAAGGGCACCAGAGATGAACGCTGCGAGAGAGCGATAAAAGAGGGATGGCAGATAGCAGGAAATAAATGGAAACGGAGAGAGAGATAGATACCGAAAGCCAGAGAGAAGGATCGAGGGAAGGAGATAAATGGCTAAGCGAAGAAGGAAGGAGAGACAGAGACAGAGATCAAGGCTGACAGAAACAAACACTGGTAAATGTGGGAAGAGAGGTGTAGAGATACAGAGATAAAGAAAACATGAGATGGAGGATGTACGGAAGGAGAAAGGAGAAAAAAAAAGAGTGGATGAGAGAGGATTGAAGCCAGATGCCTGAAGAGAAACTACAGTCACCTAAGGGGCAAAACTGGCACTAGGACAGGAGAGAGAGAGAGAGAGAGAGAGAGCACCTGATCACACATCTCTCTCATTCCCTACACCCTCCATTTCACTCCATCTCTTCCCTCATCACCTCCCAGAATTCATCGCTCTTAGTGAATCTCTCTTTGTTTCACAGCTCCAGTAGTTCCTCCAGCTGTCAGACAGTTTTGTGTGAATTAAATGAGTATCAAGACACTGTTCGAATTCAGAAATCGAGGTAATGAGAGGAGTGGATGCGTACAAACAGGCAGAGCTCTGTTCCAAAACCTAATCTTACAAGGCAGCGTCCTAACCGTCATGACACCTCTGACATACTGAGCTGGAACACTCTACATGAGCAGCAACTATCAGTGCCATACTAATGGAAATCTGGCTTACAATTGCAATATTTTTTATAGAATTTGATGTTAGCAGAATGATACTCTTATAAGCATACAAATACAAATATTGGGTAAAATAATCCTATAGGCAAGACATTACAGGCAAAAACATGTTTTTTCATGCACTGGTCAGTTTTGAGATTTTGGGTTAAAAGCTGTTTGGCTTTTCATAAATGTTTCAGACTAGTGGGAAGAAAATATCCAAAATACACTTTAAGTGTTCATTTTATTGACCTTTATCTATTTGTGTCTGTAGATTTCAATTTTAATGCATACCTTTAAAAGCTGTTTCTCAAAATGTGTAGAACTTCAGCAGAACTTGCCTGCAGCAAATTTTTACAATTTTATTTCTATCTATATTTGAAAGGTTTTTTACAGAGAGTTTTGTTTATAAATTAGCTTTCTTTAACAAAATTTAATTCCTAGAAACATGGTGAAAATGTATTGTTTTTGCTGTAGCATTTCCTGATTTATGGAGTGATGAATGATTTCCAAATTTAAACAAGAATTTTGAATCTGGGTTTATCCAGTGTTCAGATTTCTGTTCTGAAAAGTATGCAAATTAGTGCATTTTTAATTAGATACCGCCTCATGTTTAAACATAACATTTCAGAAAACTTGTAATTCAAAAATGATTTCAATTATTTATATAATAAATCAACTTGGGAAATATGGTAATATCTAGATAATTTTTTTACCCTACACAACTATATTTTTAAAGGGGTCATCGGATGCAAAATTCACTTTTGTTGTTGTTTGAACATAAATGTGTGTTGGAAGTGTGTGTACACATCCACCCTATAATGATAAAAATCCACCCAGTGTTTTTTTTTTAAATCCCTATTTTAAAATCCCCTTTCTCAAATCAGGCTGTTCTGAGATTCCTGTCAGAATGACGTAGTTCTGCACAGGCCCCTCCCACGATAGTTGATTGACACTAGCGTCTTACCTTAGACCCGCCCTGAGTGAGCTGTGAGCTGTCCGCCATTGTGTCGACTCCGGTGCAGGGGAAGACAAGAATGTCTCCGATTAAGCGATTGAGGTGTTTTGTTGCTGAATGTAAAAATGAACACAGCAGTCGCCATTTACTCCCGACATCTGAGCCGCTGAAGACGTAGAGGATTTACCTTACAATCGTTTTTGAAAGGAATGCGCCGATGCTGCCTAAATCCGTTTAAGTTCGCGCAAATCATTCATGATCCAGCTTCATCTACAGAAGAAGTGAGTATAAGGGTTT
>NW_015505304.1:983384-984438 GCF_001515645.1 Sinocyclocheilus grahami
CCACCCTATAATGATAAAAATCCACCCAGTGTTTTTTTTTTAAAATCCCTATTTTAAAATCCCCTTTCTCAAATCAGGCTGTTCTGAGATTCCTGTCAGAATGACGTAGTTCTGCACAGGCCCCTCCCACGATAGTTGATTGACACTAGCGTCTTACCTTAGACCCGCCCTGAGTGAGCTGTGAGCTGTCCGCCATTGTGTCGACTCCGGTGCAGGGGAAGACAAGAATGTCTCCGATTAAGCGATTGAGGTGTTTTGTTGCTGAATGTAAAAATGAACACAGCAGTCGCCATTTACTCCCGACATCTGAGCCGCTGAAGACGTAGAGGATTTACATTACATTCGTTTTTGAAAGGAATGCGCCGATGCTGCCTAAATCCATTTAAGTTCGCGCAAATCATTCATGATCCAGCTTCATCTACAGAAGAAGTGAGTATAAGGTTTTTTTTAATGAATCTTTCCAAATCGCTTTTCCTAATATGTGCTAGTTAGCATGTTTCGCGGCTGAAGTTTACAGTCTGCTCGGCACCCCACGGAAGAGAGGGGTGGGGGTCAGCAGAGCTAATTAGCATTTAAAGGAACATGGACTAGAACGGCGTGCTGAAAACAGCTGATTTTGGCAGGGTAAAAAGGGTGTTTTTTACACTACCATTGAGAAATTTGGTAACACTTTTAAGGAAGCCCATATTTATAATACATTATAAGGGTATTCTTAAGGCATTATAATGAATACATAATGCATTATAAAAACCCTTATAATATGTTATATCATCTTATGAATATTCAGAAGAACAGTTTTAATGTTTTATAATATTTAATTATTTGTGGTTATAGCTTTTAAGAGTATGATGATTTATAACACACAGTGAACATGTTGCTTCCACTTAAGTTACAATGGATTATATTTCTCATAGTTATAATGTATTATAAGTCTCATATCTTGCCATCTTTCTTATGCTTCTTTACTTAAAGCCATCAAAGACCACTTATAAGTATAGTAATAATAATAATAATAATATTTTTTTCTCAAACAGCCATAAGATCAGATATCAGA
>NW_015505304.1:986364-995590 GCF_001515645.1 Sinocyclocheilus grahami
ATAATGTATTATAATTGTTGTTATGATTATTTATAAGATGATATAACATATTATAAGGTATTTTATAATGCATTATGCATTCATTATAATGCCTTAAGAATACCCTTATAATGTGTTATAAATATGGGCTTCATAGAAAGTGTTACCCGAAATTTTAACCAAAGTATGTTATAGACTTTTATCAAGACCCTAAAGAATCATATCAACTTGTGGAAAATGGGCATCCGATGACCCCTTTAAAAGAACCTTTTCAGTACGGAATGAAATATAGTTGATTTGCAATCTTCACTTTTAATTGCATCCTTTTCAGAGAGTTTTTGTGCATGTAGCACACCTATGATATGTTAAAATGTTGCCTACGTAGATATTAGAACACATTTTATGGTATGTAAATGTAAGTTGTAGGGTACTCACTGTTTTTGAGTCCAGCTCCGGAGGGTTATCGTTGATGTCAGTGATGCTTATGAGGGCCGTGGCAGTGTTGGATAGGCCGAAGTTTAGGCTGCCCTCCATATCGGTGGCCTGGACTATAATGGTGTACTGAGACACTTTCTGAAACACAACAGAACATGGCCATTTTAATCAACACATCACACACGCAAATCAGGACTTAGTAAATGAGGATTTACCACATATTTTATACAGTTACAATTAAAACAATAATAATAAAAAATATTAATGATGTTTTTTTTCCCTTCTTTTCTTTTTCCCGACACAAAAAATGTGTTATATTTAACTTCACTTCTGGGAATGACTGTACAGAAATGATATCAGATGGCAGATTAAAAATTGTTACTGAATAATTACTAGGTTATATCAAAATAATATAGTCAAATGTAATACATACAATGTCTTTTTTAAGTGAATTGTACTGTTTTGTATTTTGTAATGTCTGTTTTATTGTTCTGCTAATGGACTGTAAGTCTATTTTGAGTCTATATATTTTCAGATTTAATTTTAGTTTTAATAATTTTGTCATGCGCTTTTTTGTCTTTAATTATTATATCTGACATATTATATTTTTATTTATTTCAGTATTATTTTAATGAACAAAAACAAATGTGAATAGTCTTAGTTTTCGTTAACAATAATAACACTGCTCCCAAATACCATGGTATTACTACTAGTACCAAAAGTTAGTGTTTTCCCTAAAGTATGACTACAAACCTTATTCATCCATTTTCTGTGATGGAACAGCCGAGCGGTCCAGAAGTTTGGCATCTAAGCCTGAATAAAGCCGTCTTACAAAGACTTTGAGACTGTGTATATTTGGGAAATGGCGGCTCTTTGTGTTTGTCTGTGAATACGTCTGTCTGTCTGTCTGTCTGCTTGCATGCAGGCTTTTCTGTTAATTAGGACAAGAGGATACTGTGAGCTTTGTTTTGCTTTGATACTTTGTCGCTCACTATTTATGGAAAGACACACCCACACGCATACACACACAGATAATCAGTGCGCAAAAACAACTCTTCATCAACGCACATGAACCAGCCTGTTTGTAACCACGGATGAAAAGAAGGGGTTGCGAGGGCAACAGATGGATAGAAACATGTGCACACACACACATCGAAGTGTTTGTTGTTGCATGGCCAATGTTCCTTTGTGCACAGATCTGAAACTGTGCCCCTGTCCATGCTCGGGTGAATCTGACTCCAGTTAGTCCACACTGGGAGGAGACAGAGAGCTGAGCCTGAGCCAAAGCCTCTCCTCTGCCTCTTTCAGCTCCAGCCGTATTAATCCGGTTGGCCAAAAGACTTCTGTTGTTGCAGACAGGAAGTGGGGGGAGTCAAGGACAAGTCAGCGTTCCACTGAGAATGGTCTGGGGACGGGTGTCTTGAAGGGAGGTGGCTGACTGCTGCTGTGAAGCAACGAATACCCTCGCAAGAGCTTGCTGGAGATCTGGATGGTTTTACTTTGATGGCTTCCTTTTGGTTTAGCAGATGATTGACCATGGGACATCAATTTAACCATAACTAAACATGAGAAATGCCTCTCTGGCTCAAGGCTGCCTACATAGGCAGCATAATTATGCTTCTAAAGCCAAATTCATACATGTGTGTATCCTTCACAAGAAAAAAAAACATATATTGTGCCTAACATTTAATGATTTTTTTTTATCTGACCAAAAATACACTAAAAATACAGAAATATTGTGAAATAATGTTGCAATTGAAAATAAAATTTGTATTAATATATTTTAAAATTCATTTATTCCTGTGATGGCAAAACTGAATGTACAGCAGCCAATTACTCCAGAGTCTTCAGAGTCACATGACATATCAGAAATTGCTCTAATATGTTGATTTTTAACTTTAGAAACATTTTTTTCTTATTATCAATGCTAATAAAATAGTTAAATAGTTGCTTAATAATTTTGTGTAAACTGTGTTTTTTCTAGGATTCTTTGATGAATAGAAAGTTCAAAACAAACAGCATTTATTTAAAATAGATTTTTTTTGTAACATTATAAATGTCTTTATTGCCACTTTCGATCAATTTAAAGGGATAGTTTACCCAAAAATGAAAATTCTGTGATTGAAACACATTGTCACTGTCAACTGAAATGATCCCAGGCCCAGACTAGTAAAGACATTGTGAAAATAGTCAATGTGACATCAGTGGTTCAACCATATTTTAACAAGTAATTTAATAATGTTCTTACTCGGATTTCATAAAAAATATATTAATCTGTGTTCCAAAGATAAACGAAGGTCTTATGGGTTTGGAATGAGAGTGAGATTTGGGGTGAACTGTCCCTTTAATGTATCCTTGTTGAACATCAATTTATTAAAAAATGTTGAGAGTAGCATGTATCCTTCTCGATATTGGACAATTCTCTGATATTCAGCTGTTGGCGGAAGTTTCAAGCTGTTGTCTATTTTTTTCAACTTCTGATTCCATTTCTAATAGGAAATATGCACTGTAGTCAATAAATATTCATTTGGTTATCTCTAAAGCTCACTTGCATTTGTTCTAGCTCAATGGACGTGACCTTATGATGCCTGGAAGCCTGTCTGAAATCAGTTTCCTTAGTGGGAACCTTCATTCAAAAACTGTTTGTTAATTAACTGACTGACTGGACAAGTCTTTCAGAATCTTTTTGTCTTCCCATCCATATTTCCCTCTCCCTCAGGTAGCTGTATTTAAGAGGCAGGTCAGGGACTCTTCAGAGGAGCGCTCACAGTTTTAAAGCACTTAAAGAACCACAGAGTACTGCAGACACACACTGAGAAGTCATTAAAACCTGCGTCTTCTCGTTAATATTGCCCAGTTCGGCTCTATTAATGAGAACTCAATAGCGGCTGACCTTTATTAACACCATAATGAAATATCAATACTGTCTCCTCTGGTTATGCTCTGCAGAGAACAAGAGAAACAAATCAGTGTGTAATTAATCTCGCACACTTTTCATACAGCGCCGGCTGCGGGGATGGAGAACGTGACGCTAAGAGACGAGCTTAAACACATTTCCAGTCCTGAAGAGAATGTAAAACGATTACACCTCAGGACAACTGGCAGAATCTCGGCGACTTGAGAGCAGATCCAGCGAGAGCCGAGTTTCAGACTCTCACATGCTTGAGTCAACTGTTATGAGGAGCATTTCACAGCCCAACGGGCCCTGACCTCACTTCTCCCCGACACCTCGCTCGTTCCCTCGGGAGAGAAGGGAATAGGAGAGGTGATAAGGGGAAGGAGAGGAGGAAAGTGACGGTGGAGGAGATGATAGTGGAGAGAGTGCAACCAGAAGTTATGATTCTCCTCATCTCTCACATGCAGGAAGCTTTGGATCATCTGGGAATGACTGGGACACACACACATGTACTTCACACCGATCGATTCCCTAATCAGGCGCGGCAGAGTGGACACGTTCTAACCTAGACCTGACACAACAAGGCAAGCGCACACACACACACACACACACTCACGCGCACAGACCACATGGCCTCTGGCAGAGACAAGAGACAGGTAATGAAAAGCAACAGCCTGGACAATCTGGCTCGAACAGATTCACAGAGCTGCACAGACAGACATGCAGGGCTTTTAACACACACAGACAAAAGACACAGCACTGCCACTGCAGAACTTTTAAGCGCTTTGATTTTATGTGATTCAAATCCGTGACCAAACACTGTGATACATCAATAAAATAAATGAAATGAACATTTATGCTACATTTGGTTGAAAAGCACCATGGGATTTAAAAGGATCATTCATGTATAAATTCAAACTCTGTCATCATTAACTCATCCTCGTGTCTTTTGAAATTGATGACTGACTTTCTTTTGTAAAACACAAAAGGAGATGTTTATAACAGATTGTCCAAGCTGCTCTTTCTAGTGGTGGACCGATATTTTAATGGCCAATGCCGATATCGAAGGGAGCAGAGTGGTCAATGACCGATACCATAAACTAATGAAGACGGAGAATGGTAGCTCTTGTTCATCTGTGCTGGCATCCTCTGTACAGTCAAAATAAAAGTCCTGCTTCTTATCAGCCAAGCAGAAAAATGTATCGGCCAATGCCAATAATTAAAATAATGACAGATGTATCAGCCCTGGTCACATATCAGTTGACCACTACTCTTTTCCAAGTACATTTCAGCCTGTTTTTCAGTGTTTTTTCTAATAAAAATTGTGATCAAAATTTAAAACGTTTTTTTTTTTTTTTTTTTCAAATGTCAAGGGCCAGATTTACCAACAGCTTGCGACAGCACATAGTACTGTCAAGATTTACTAAAGATGGGCAGTGAAGAATTAGCGCTGAAAAGGCGTGGTCACAGTAAATTTTGTGCCTGATCTCATTGAATATGCATTTGTAGGAGTTTCCCTTTCAGATGCAAAATTTAGGGGTGGATAGTATTAAAATGAATCACGCAATGTGATTTACTAACTTTTGTGCTCGTCAAATTACTGGTATTTGTGTTAATATTATACGCCCAAAAATAGCATGCGGTAATTTTTACTGCTCTTGGTAGATTGCGCTGGTCATTATGGAAATGATCTGGCTGCGTCTGTGTTCTTTTAACGTGCGGTCAGTAAATCATTGTCAGTAAATCACCCGCAGAATTTTTCCCTCCCATCTGTGCTTTTATTAGGGCTGGGTAAAAAATATCGATATCTCGATTTGAATCAATTCTCATTTTTACAGAACGATATTGATTCTTAATCCCAAGAATCAATTGTTCTAGCCTGTTTTTTTTTTCAGTTAATGGACGGAACATTGAATGGCACCTCCCATCCAATAAATCACAATAAGCATTGTGCTTTGGTACTTTTAATATGAAACAAAGTCTCAGATTTCAAATTCTGTCCACTGTAGTGCAGTATTCAAACAATAAATGTCATTTTGGTGCTGTTTAATGTGGAGTGACAGATCACTGTAGTGCCTCAGTTCAACAGACGTGAACTGATCATCTCCTCCACACCAGTTTCAGCACAAAATAAACATGACTAAACATCTGAAGGTAAGTTAAAAGAAAGAGTACAACTTTACAATCTGTATCCTATCTCATGTAATCGCTCAATCAGTGATTCAGACGCGCAAAGACGTCAATATAACGGCTTGTAAACAACGTCACGTAGCGTCACATTTACCTCAGAAAAACATATTCGGTGACCATAAACTCATTAGTCAGATAGAAAAATAAACTGTAGAGAGGGGCATTTTGCTAAATGTATGCACCATATAACATATACATTATCATTTTTTACTGTTCTTCAATGTTTAATTTATGTTTGAATAAATCCATCAAGTTTTTATGACAGCCACCATTTAAATGTTTATATTTAAAAAAAACTAATTGAAGTAGAAATATTATTATGTAATTGTAACTTTATTATTTAAAAAATGTCATTAAGTGTAATTTTAGCAGTTGTACTACAAATCAGTCAATTTTACCCTTAAATATAATAGTAATGTAGTACCAACTGACTCTCATTTTACAGCATTAGTTGATTTTTTTTTCCTTGAGAAAATTTGGCATGTACTGTACCTGATATGTATCCAAAATAATCGGTATTGAATCGAATCGCAAGCTGGTGAATGAGAGTCGAATCGTGAAATTTTTGTTTAAACCCAGCCCTAGCTTTTATGCAATTGTACTCTAACACTAATTTGCCCTGTTTACTAAAACTGGCCCCAAGTGTTTATTTTAGTGAATGCTTTTTGTCATTTTGGAGCCTGACAGTCTCTGGTCCCCACCCACTTTCATTGTGCAGAAATGAGAAATGTGAACATTCTTCCAAATGTCTCCTTTTGTGGTTCACAGAAAAAAAGTAAGTCATAATGGTTTGTAATGACATGAGGGGGAATAAATGATTCATTTTAACCGCTCTCTGCAGAAATCGGTCTTTTCTAAACTCATAAAAAAACACACACATCCAATTTCATTTAATTCCTGTCTGATATTATAGATTCATGCGGTGCTATTAAAGTGAAAAGAGAAGAAATAAAATGACAGAAATGGGGATGGCTGGTTGTAAAGTGCATAAGATGGACATATTTGCCATGAGGGGCATAAGACAAAATGACAGTTGCAGTAAAAGGCATGCAGCGCAAAAAGACTAAGAAAGGGGCTGCTTGTTAGCTGCTGTAATCAGACATTTTAACATATTTCAAAAGACATAATCTATTCATGTGATGGCAAAGCTGAATTTGTAGTCTTGTGTCACATGATCCTTCAGAAATGATTCTAAAATGCTTATTTGGAAACAAAATTAGCATATTTATCAAAATATATATTGTGTGTTTGAGTGGTCCAGACGCTACATATTGCTTTACTGAACTTGTATAAAATAATTATTAAATGTATTCATGCTGATATCTGCAGAAAAACGGTACTCTTTGTGTGATATAAGTTAACTATATTAAATTATATTAATACAAAAAGCATACAGAAGCATTTTTGCCGTTTACAATTTAGAATGCCATGAAATTTGGGTATTAATAGACTAATAAATCAACGTGCGTGCACTCTGTGTGTGATTTGGCGATACACTTGATAATGTCAGATCGCACATCATTACAACAACACTTACCATATTATTGCTGATGATGCTGTATCGCACACCCCAGACTCGACTTGAGTGGAAAATCATCCGCGGTTGTTTGCACACGAGCAAAGGTGTTTTTAGGAGTCTAACTTGCAGACACCAGACCACTGATTCGTCAAACCTGCTTTCCTGCAGTCCGTGTTCTTTTGACTTCTGACTATTTAGTAGTAAGTAACGAATATGCTTCGGGGAAATGTATCGGAGTAAAAGTATACATTTTAATTAGGAAATGTAGTGGAGTAAAAGTAAAAGTTGGCTGAAATATAAAAACTCAAGTAAAGTACAGATACTGCCAAAAAATACTTAAGTACTGTAACGAAGTATTATTACTTCGTTACATTACACCACTGACACTGTGTGATCAGTTGTACGCTGCCACGGCTCATCCATGAACACAACAGTGGAAACCTTGATACATTTTTCAGGATCCATTTTTAATGTCTTTACTGTCACTTTTGATTCAATTACGCATACTTGATGAATAAAACTATTTAAAAAACACTTCGGTCGGTGCTGATAGCCGCATGGTTAGTGCGCCGACATACAGCACAACTGTGCTCACAGCGACCTGAGTTCGATTCCTGTCTCGAGGTCCAATGCCGATCCTGCTCCCCTCTCTCTATACCCAATACTTCCCTGTCATCTCTCCACTGTCTTCTCTGAATAATAAAACGGAATAAAAAAGCGCCCCCCCTCAAAAAACTTCTGAACGGCAGTATTTATTTAAATATATATATAGTACACAAACACTAAATGTCGTCATCATTTACTCATCCTCTATTGTCACTTACCCAAACATGTTCCAAACCTGTATTATTTTCTTTTTCCTTTTGATGAAAAATGATACTTTTATTTTTTTCTCCTTTTTTGGAGCTTGTCAGAATAAATACCTCTGTATGGATAACAGAAGCCTGGACACACTGTCCAACATCTCCTTTTGTGTGTCATGGAAGACAGAAAGTCATACGGGTTTGGAACAACATGAGGGTGAGTAAATAATGACAGAATTTTCATTTATGGGTAAACTATTCCTTTCAGTCTCATCCAACAACATCTTGCCTGACAGAAAATGTGATGTTGAAAATCTTCCAAATGTTCCATTTGCGATGTGGCTTTGTAAACACATAAGTGTGTCCTAGTTCTAATTGGAGTGCACAGGTGGAAGAGAGCGCAATCACTGCGTTAGATTAATGAGGGTCGCTCTCTGGTCCTGAAAAGTGGACAGATTACCTGCCTGCAGTCGGTACCACGACCCATATTCATGCTCCTGTAGAGACCGTCTCAGCCAGTCTGTCTTAGTCACTGGTTTAGCAGGAGTCACTGCTCCAGGTATAGACTTATGATAACTTGTCAGAGAAAAATAGAAAATCCTGAGATGACAGCTAATGTCATCTAACGTGGCATGAAGGGTAGAGAACTTTATGTGCCAAGTGAAACAAGATGCCAAAGGAATAATGATGACGACTCGAACAGAACTGTAGTGCCAAAACCCCCTAAGAAACTGAAAAATCACTGCAATGACAGCAAAGTAGCTTATTTGAATAAAAAGGCAATCAACAGCGATTTACACTGTTTAATAAGTAATTTAATAACAATTTGTTAGAACAAATGGTTTTGATGGTTTAAAATAATAATTATTATTACTATTATTATAAAAAATATTAATTACTTGACAAATAGATCCAGAGCTATACTGTGATTTATGATAATAAAATTATTATTATTATTAAATAAAATTATGACACACATTTTGACACTTAAGTGTAACTGCTAATAGCTACAGTTATGATGATGATAATAATAATTTATTTAGCACAGTGGCTAGATGAACAAATAACCAGACGCCACCCGATCTAAATATTCCCTCACAGTTTAATAGTAATGACTTTATGAATTTCTTCACTGATAAAATAGATAACATCAGAAATACAATAACAAATACAGATTCTACAGTGTCTAATACTTCAGCTTCATTCATCGCACCCAAAGATAAACTGCAGAGCTTTACAACTATAGGACAGGAAGAGCTAAATAAACTTATCACTGCATCTAAACCAACAACATGTTTATTAGATCCTGTACCCACTAAATTACTGAAAGAGTTGTTACCTGTAGCAGAAGAACCGCTTCTCAATATTATTAACTCGTCGTTGTCTTTAGGTCACGTCCCAAAA
>NW_015505304.1:996267-1000997 GCF_001515645.1 Sinocyclocheilus grahami
CCTATAAGGCCCTTAATGGGTTAGCTCCTGCATACCTAACTAGTCTTCTACCACGCTACAATCCATCACGCTCCCTAAGGTCGCAAAACTCTGGACTTTTGGTAGTACCTAGGATAGCAAAGTCCACTAAAGGAGGTAGAGCTTTTTCGCATTTGGCTCCCAAACTCTGGAATAGCCTTCCTGATAACATTCGGGGTTCAGACACACTCTCTCTGTTTAAATCTAGATTAAAGACACATCTCTTTGGCCAAGCATTCAAATAATGCATCTCATAATCTAGTACTGCAGTTATATCTGATCAAATGCACATTACTATTCTTTTGCTTGGGTTAAACAAAATTAATTTTGCTTGGATGGAACAGCAGCTATGCTAATTATGTCTCTATTTGTTTCTCTGTTTTTGCCATGGGATGTAACTAGAATTTACACAAGCTTCAGTCTGGATCCAGAACACCTGAGAAGAGATGATGCCAACCCCTCAGATGATGCCAACCCTGAAACAACATACAGAACTACCAACTTTTGCTATAAGTTTGATTGCAACATATAATAATTGCTGTTAATAGTGTCCATCGTCTGTTTGATTACGTCTTTAATTTATTTTTCTGTACATTTCTGCCATATGTACATTAACTGACAGTCACCACTGATAAGCTACTACTAAATATATTGTAGAAACTTAATTTTCTGTAAAGTTGCTTTGCAACAATTTGTATCGTGAAAAGCGCTATACAAATAAACTTGAATTGAACTGAATAATAATAATAATAATAATTGTCATCATCATCATCATCATCATCAATTCAGCTTGAGCAACAGCACTATTTGTCACATAATTAATACTGAAGAGGCAGAACAGTCTCCAGTTACTACAACTAGAAATGTTTTAATTTCTATTTTAATATGATGCTAATGAGAATGAGATTGGAATCTGTGGTGAGAAAGCAAGGGATCACGTAGGATGGAGAGATAAAGGGGAAGTTGAAAGACTTCCCTGCAGGTCCGCTTAAGCATTCTGGGATAAATTGAATGGACCTCTGAATGACCCTGCTCATTAGTGGAGCAGAGGGAGGTTAAGGAGGAGCACACAACTGTGTGTGTGCTTGTGTTTGTGAGAGTGTGTGCATGTGTGTGTGCAAGAAAGAGGGACTTGAGCGATAGAGAGAGGGATTAATGAAGAGGTTAAAGAGGGGAATACGTCTGGTGGGAAGGGTCAGGCTCTGAGACTCAGATGAGTTATGGGAAAGCTGTTCCCATGACCCATAGAGTTCATTTGTGTGGGTATGTGAGTGCACGCACGCATTCAAAATGAAGTCAACTGCATTCTAAAGTAGACACTAAGAAGACCCCAATGATTAGTTGAATTAGTTGTAGGTGGGGCTGGAAATAATAAGTATAACAAGACTCCAGAGCATGTACATATCTCTGTTGTGAAACAGAGGACAAGCTAGAAAATCCCAGAAATGATTCAGAGGCTGAATTCCAATTTACACACCTTCACTGAGCATGAAATGGGAATCAAGCACAATTTTGTGACAATGACAAATTTTTTTTTTAAAACAACATTCGATCAGTGCTTCTCAAATATTTGAATCAAAGGCCCCCTGTTGTAGAACACAATATTCAAAGATACGCTACGATATTTCAAGTATTTCTGCTGTAATATGGCAAAGCTGCTTGTTTTCAAACATGTTTACTTATTTACCTAATTAAGTTATGTGGTTAATTAATTTAATATATTACATTCATTCAACACAATTCTTTTTGTGATTAAAGAAGTGTTATTCACTAAAAACATAGAAAGAAATACCACTTGAGTTTATATCTTGATTTTTTTGTTTATTTTTAACATTTGAATTTAGATATTTTAAAAATAAATTATTTTAATATATTAATAACAACTGTTATTATTACCGCTTCTGTAAAACCACCTATTTTTTCATAGCGCATGGGTTTGTGTGTAATATTAGTCCGAAAAGAATACAAAAAAACCTTTTACTACAGTTTCTCTATAAATAATGAATTGGGACGCACTGCTCCTTACCCACAAAACTACATAGGACAGATACTCGCAAATTCAACCATGATTTTTGCAGTATTCTGAGCATCCTAGCCATTGAAGCTGTGACTGTTGTCCTGATGGGGTGTTCTGGGAGGGCAGATAGCTGCTCTTCAACCTGAAAAGGTCACAGACAGCTCAAAGGACAGGCTGATCATTAAGTTGATTCTAAAAGCGCTGTTAGTTACAGTGCGAGAATGTCTCTTCACAATGTTGCTCACAGGAAACTAGGGACCATCCACACCAAGTATGCTCAGACAAATCATAGCTGAGAACTAATTATATTCTAACGCAGGAGAGACCGAAAGGGTGGTTGAGAAAAACACTCTGCAAGCACACATGCTCATACACTCAAACCCATTACACTCCAAACACATTACACACTTATCAACAGTTCTTTGAAAGAAAATCAGACGGCAGCAGCTTCGTGGAAGCACACTTGCTTTTACATGTACGAGACGTGGCTGACCTCTCTATCGATGCCTGTAGCGATGGTGCTGATCTCTCCTGTGGCTCCGTTAATAGTAAACATGTTGGGAATGGGGATGTGTGGCGTCTGGCTCAGGATGCGATAGTGCACCAGCCCGTTTGCCGTGGTGCTGTCGTCGGCGTCAAAGGCCGTTACCTGCATTACAGAAGTGCCTGCAGAGGAAGAGAGGTAAAAAAGCGTGAATCAAAACACGAATGCATGCATAATCGCTCCATTTCTGTCACAAAGCAGCTGGGCTTGTTTGTCCGAGTCGCTAAGAACAAACACGCACAAACAGTGGCTATTTGATCAGTGATTCAAACTTTTTGTGCTGCTCCCTGTGTCAGAGCAATGTCCAAACGTCACATCTGATCCCGGGGTCTTTCACACCTAAGCTGTCTCATCATCTTCATTTCTGATTCTGCTCTCCATACTAAATCTGCTCGGTAATGAGGGTCTGTCTGCCTCTGTCATTTTAATTATTCCCCAGTCCTGCTATAGCTGTGCCGGCAGTGTTAAAGTCAAAACCAAATTATTTATAAAATGTTTGTTAAAGATTTTGTTATTATTTTATTCGTTTTTTCATAAGTATTTTTGTTTTTATTTTAAGGACTTTTTGAGATAAAAATGCATCATGAAAAGTTAACTCGTGATTAATCACAACTTTTAATCACACTTTTTTATCTGTTCTAAATGTACCTTAAATTAATACAGTTAATACAATTAATACATAATAAAGTTTTTAATACTCTAATCAACATGGGCATGGACAAATGTGGATGCTCTATGCAAATGTGTTTATTATTAGTAAAACCATAGTCAACTTAGAGCATGAAGACTAGACATGTTTCAAAGGTCATAGATTTTTTTTCACAACTTGTTCATGTCTATTAGAGACATGAAAAAAAGAACAATGAAATACCAGGTTCCCATTACTTCTCTTTCTTTGGACTGAGCAATTAATTTACTTACACACGCCTGTTTACATTATTTGCAGGACAGGGCAGCTCATTTCTTCTGAACGTGCAAAATGTACATTTATTATTTATTGTTACATTTGTTTGCCTCTCTGTACCTACATACTGTATTTTGATGCAGCTAAATTCTCAATAAAATTGCTTTCATTTATATATTTTACTGTTTCTGTTGTCAGACAACCGAATTAATATGAAGTAGTGACTGAAACGCGACACATTAAGACTACATATAACTCTCCCTTCCAAGATGTTAATCTGCACAAAAATTCTGATTTATAATCGAGCCGTCATCTGATGAAATCAAATACACATAAGATAAAGAAAATAGCTGTGCTGTGATTTCGGCTATATTTGCATGTAAAATTAGAGAAGCAACATTAAAATCTGTTTTAACTGAAAGCGCTGCTCCTCTCAGCCGCTCGCTGAACTGAGCAGACGCATAACCTCGCACTCGTGCGGCAGTACCAGCGAGTCTCAGAAACTAAACAAGGTTTGTCCAATTATGTATTATGTATTGTTGCTAGGCGCTTTTTTGAAAAACGTTGCTGAATCTAGCCACAAAGTCGCCAAGTTGGCAACACTGTGCATCTCCATTTCTCCAATTACGGGCTAGGCAACGGGTTAAACAGTTGCACATCATTAATAGCACGTTAATAAAATTTGTGCCGTTAAAATTAGTTTGTGTTAACGCATTATTAACATGTTAATTTAGACAGCCCTAATATACTGTGTATATATATATATATATATACAGTGGGTACGGAAAGTATTCAGACCCCCTTAAATTTTTCACTCTTTGTTATATTGCAGCCATTTGCTAAAATCATTTAAGTTCATTTTTTTTCCTCATTAATGTACACACAGCACCCCATATTGACAGAAAAACACAGAATTGTTGACATTTTTGCAGATTTATTAAAAAAGAAAAACTGAAATATCACATGGTCCTAAGTATTCAGACCCTTTGCTCAGTATTTAGTAGAAGCACCCTTTTGATCGAATACAGCCATGAGTCTTTTTGGGAAAGATGCAACAAGTTTTGCACACCTGGATTTGGGGATCCTCTGCCATCCCTCCTTGCAGATCCTCTCCAGTTCTGTCAGGTTAGATGGTAAACGTTGGTGGACACCCATTTTTAGGTCTCTCCAGAGATGCTCAATTGGGTTTAAGTCAGGGCTCTGGCTGGGCCATTCAAGAACAGTCACAGAGTTCTTGTGAAGCCACT
>NW_015505304.1:1002361-1003065 GCF_001515645.1 Sinocyclocheilus grahami
GGATGTTTTCAGCTTCCAGGAATTGTGTACAGATCCTTGCAACATGGGGCCGTGCATTATCATGCTGCAACATAAGGTGATGGTCGTGGATGAATGGCACAACAATGGGCCTCAGGATCTCGTCACGGTATCTCTGTGCATTCAAAATGCCATCAATAAAATGCACCTGTGATTGTTGTCCATAACATACATCTGCCCATACCATAACCCCACCGCCACCATGGGCCACTCGATCCACAACGTTGACATCAGCAAACCGCTCACCCACACGACGTCATACCAGATGTCTGCCATCTGCCCTGTACAGTGAAAACCGGTATTCATCCATGAAGAGAACACCTCTCCAAAGTGCCAGACGCCATCGAATGTGAGCATTTGCCCACTCAAGTCGGTTACGACGACGAACTGCACTCAGGTCGAGACCCCGATGAGGACGACGAGCATGCAGATGAGCTTCCCTGAGATGGTTTCTGACAGTTTGTGCAGAAATTCTTTGGTTATGCAAACCGATTGTTGCAGCAGCTGTCCGGGTGGCTGTTCTCAGACGATCTTGGAGGTGAAGATGCTGGATGTGGAGGTCCCGGGCTGGTGTGGTTGCACGTGGTCTGCGGTTGTGAGGCTGGTTGTATGAACTGAACAAATTCTCTGAAACGCCTTAGAAGACGGCTTATGGTAGAGAAATTAACATTAAATTCACGGGCAAC
>NW_015505304.1:1005245-1005731 GCF_001515645.1 Sinocyclocheilus grahami
TTCTATTTCAAAGTTCATTAAGTTTCAGAGCAGAATCTGTCACTACGCCCCATGAGAAAGAGAAAAAGGAAGAAATGAGCTAAGGGAGAAGAAAAACAATTAAGCCCTCTTCTGATAGGGCTACATAAATTTTTGAACAACCAGAGAGTGAGCAAGCACATGTGGAGGGATGAAGAAGACAAAAGAGTTGCATGTCAACTCTGTCGCCTTCAATTTTCAATGAGTGCCATTCTGTAACGGGATTAAATGCTCTTTATGTGTAAAAGTGAGAGAGATGACCGTGCAGGAAACAGTTAACCCCTAGGCCTTTTCAATTGCTTTTTAATTTGAAAACTAATTCAATGCTGTAATTGCTTTTCGACTTAAACCACTGAAGCTCAAAATTCCTCCTTTCATTAGACGCGTGCTGGTCGGGAGACTCTCTCTTTCACAGGTATATAAGAAATTGGGGAGTCATTAGTTTTAACAAGTTTAACATACAGTAAC
>NW_015505304.1:1007420-1059546 GCF_001515645.1 Sinocyclocheilus grahami
ACAAAATATTATTACTTCCCTTCTTGTATTGTTTTCAGTCATGCCAATAAATCGACAATTATGAGGGGGAAAAATGTCTGGATTCACACTAAAGAGTTTAATTTGATCCAGGTCTGAATCACAGCCGAATTGAATTAAACTTAAATTGGATCAGTCTTCTAAATGTGCAGTAATTGGGTGATTACTTGTGTTTAGGAAGCAACGAACACAATTTAATTACTCTATGTGTCTACACCTCCAAACAGGTATTTTGTTGGCAATGAAATCAGTAATGTATCATTTAAAGATGGATCCCTCTGTTGAATTGATCTGATAAGTTCACATACATCTGCAGCTGGCGATAAGGACACTTCCCTGCATGCTCCTCTTTGAACGTGGCCTGTAGTGCAGGAGCTGATGGAAAATCCGCTGTAATACTTCAGAGACACTCTGATATGAGCATCTGTTTGGTCTAAGCTTCCCTTGGTGAGTTAAACTGATAAACATGTTCCTTCAACGTTCACGTTTAAAATATACAAAACATCTGCTGTGATTAAATCCTTGTGATCGCGGAAGATCAATGGCTAATATTGGCATTGCCATTTTCAAGGCAATGAGATTAACTGCGGTCTCATGAGAGCCCAGAGCCGGGTTTAGGTCGACTTCACGACAACTTCATGTTTTTAATTCACGTGAAACATGGAGGATGTCAGCATGGACAGCAGAGGGATAATGGAACAGCCTGTATCGTGTCCGTTTTCCATGGATAATTTACAGTGCTCGTTTGGCGTGGAGCAGACCCACGCTCTACTGAAGGGAAACAGAAAATATTGCGCCGTTCTTTTTTTTCTCTTTGTTTATGAATTCCCTTGAGAATCAAGTTTTCTGTGAGGAGAGCTCAACAAAATAAAGACTAAAGTTTTGTCCTCAGAGGCAAGCTTTCTGGACTGAAACATTACAGAAGTTGGACACAATCTGACTCACAGTCTATGCTTTGGCTGCTCAGTGAGTTGACTCTGACGGCTTACACCCTGAAGAGGGGGAGAATAAAGAAAGAAACGTAACCTGTGTTTGTTAGACACAACGGGAATGAGAGCCCAGAGCCGGGTTTAGGTCGACTTCACGACAACTTCATGTTTTTAATTCACGTGAAACATGGAGGATGTCAGCATGGACAGCAGAGGGATAATGGAACAGCCTGTATCGTGTCCGTTTTCCATGGATAATTTACAGTGCTCGTTTGGCGTGGAGCAGACCCACGCTCTACTGAAGGGAAACAGAAAATATTGCGCCGTTCTTTTTTTTCTCTTTGTTTATGAATTCCCTTGAGAATCAAGTTTTCTGTGAGGAGAGCTCAACAAAATAAAGACTAAAGTTTTGTCCTCAGAGGCAAGCTTTCTGGACTGAAACATTACAGAAGTTGGACACAATCTGACTCACAGTCTATGCTTTGGCTGCTCAGTGAGTCGACTCTGACGGCTTACACCCCGAAGAGGGGGAGAATAAAGAAAGAAACGTAACCTGTGTTTGTTAGACACAACGGGAATCCGGTTCAAAGAGCAAAGGGAAGCATTCACAGAAAGGGCCGATTCACATGGACTATTCAATAAATCATCAAGGGAAAACATACTGTAAGATTCCGTTGTTTGTCTTATATTACTAGAACGATAGCGATGAGAATCTGATGCATACTACAAACTTTTTGTTTATTGACTGCTGTGCACATAAATCCATAATCAACATTCTGAGCATGCATTATATCATTTTTTTTTCTGTGTAAATACATTTAGGTGACCTTTGTGCGATATTAAGAAGTATGTGGAAATAATAATAAATAATGGAAGAAGTATATGGAAATAATACTTAATATTATTAGTGCAAAACATAGAAAGAATAAATAAATAAATAAAAGTATGTATTTATGTATATATGTGTGTGTGTATTTATAAAATGAAATATAATATAAAATAAATACAATATGGTACAATATACCTATGCATAAAGTTGTAAGTAACAACAACAACAACAACAATAATAATAATAGCAATAATGCCATTATTAAAATGTAAATAATATCAGTATATTAGGCAATGAAATTAACTGCGGTCTCATGAGAGCCCAGAGCCGGGTTTAGGTCGACTTCACGACAACTTCATGTTTTTAATTCACGTGAAACATGGAGGATGTCAGCATGGACAGCAGAGGGATAATGGAACAGCCTGTATCGTGTCCGTTTTCCATGGATAATTTACAGTGCTCGTTTGGCGTGGAGCAGACCCACGCTCTACTGAAGGGAAACAGAAAATATTGCGCCGTTCTTTTTTTTCTCTTTGTTTATGAATTCCCTTGAGAATCAAGTTTTCTGTGAGGAGAGCTCAACAAAATAAAGACTAAAGTTTTGTCCTCAGAGGCAAGCTTTCTGGACTGAAACATTACAGAAGTTGGACACAATCTGACTCACAGTCTATGCTTTGGCTGCTCAGTGAGTCGACTCTGACGGCTTACACCCCGAAGAGGGGGAGAATAAAGAAAGAAACGTAACCTGTGTTTGTTAGACACAACGGGAATGCGGTTCAAAGAGCAAAGGGAAGCATTCACAGAAAGGGCCGATTCACATGGACTATTCAATAAATCATCAAGGGAAAACATACTGTAAGATTCCGTTGTTTGTCTTATATTACTAGAACGATAGCGATGAGAATCTGATGCATACTACAAACTTTTTGTTTATTGACTGCTGTGCACATAAATCCATAATCAACATTCTGAGCATGCATTATATCATTTTTTTTTCTGTGTAAATACATTTAGGTGACCTTTGTGCGATATTAAGAAGTATGTGGAAATAATAATAAATAATGGAAGAAGTATATGGAAATAATACTTAATATTATTAGTGCAAAACATAGAAAGAATAAATAAATAAATAAAAGTATGTATTTATGTATATATGTGTGTGTGTATTTATAAAAATGAAATATAATATAAAATAAATACAATATGGTACAATATACCTATGCATAAAGTTGTAAGTAACAACAACAACAACAACAACAATAATAATAATAATAGCAATAATGCCATTATTAAAATGTAAATAATATCAGTATATTTTAATGAATTATTCTAATAATAATCTCAAAAATAGTAATAATAATAATAATTATTATTATTATTTCTACACATCAATTAATAAACAAAGAATATTATAAAAAATAAAAAGTGAAATAATAAATAAAACTATCTGAATGTATAATTGCACATCATAATTAAAAATAATTAACAAATAATAAAATAATACAAAATAAATATGGTATAATATACCTCCGCACAAAGTCGTGAGTGATCTTAATGTTGAAATTAGTGATGTCATACACTGGTGACGATGATTTCAGTCATTTTCATCACCAGAAAATATTGCCTCCAATATTATTACTAATCATGATAACATCATTATGTTAATTCATGATTACTTTATGCTTTTCTTTGACGGCATATAAAATAAAATGATAAACTAAACACATCATCACAGCATAATCATCAGCATGATCTTTATTGTGGATACATACCTGGTTTGGACATTTCTGCAACTGATCCGTTGTAGACCTGGTTCTTAAACTCGGGTCTGTTGTCATTCATGTCGATGACATAAATGTACAGATCAATAGGAGGCTCCATTTGGTTCCCGTTAACATCCACTGCATGAGCTCTGAGCTGTGGATGAGATGACAATAAAGGCACATTAATTAACAATTCATAATTCACACATAACTTCACCTCTGCCGATGCTTCAGTGGAAAGCACAGTGCTGATATTAAATCAGCTTTAAGAAACTCAGAGGCTTTAAAGATCTCTGTGTGCACCAAATGGAAATTGCATTCATATTTCACACGTTAGATACGGGATCCGGTGGGAAGGCATTGCATTGTTCCTATCTAAAATCCATGAGTTATTATTCAGAGAGGACTTCCAGAGGAACAGAGTGTGAGTTGGAAAAGGCTATTTTGGTTAGATCTCCAAAAAAACATGGGAGGCAAGATAAAGCTTTTTTTTAATTCAGATAAACATCCCCTTTAAAACAAAATAGTTTTTTTTAGTGATAGAACAATCCCATGGGAGATGAGGTAAGGGAGGGGGGAACGAGAAACAAAAGAGCAAGAGATAGCGCAAGAAAAAGACCGAGAGCGAAAAAGAGAGGGATAGAGGAAAGGTTTAAGGCTGGATTAACTCCAAATTCTCTTCTTTGAATTTATTCACTACAGAATACATGTGCACGCACTAAATAAAACTATTATCCTAAAATCCCTCCCCGGAATTACATCCCAAATAAGAGGGTTGCATTGCTCCATATGCTATACATGGGGAATATCCAAATTCTATATGCATTTCTGCTGTAATACGACACCTGCCACCAAAAGCTTTCATTTAATATCGCCCGAGACGACAGGTTTTTGTTGTGCAGAGCACAAAACTAACTGTCAAGCAAACAAATAAATAAAGACGCACAACAGGAAAATCTGTTTCCTCAGCTGCTGTGCTTAGCATTCTGTATGGGTTGGTGAGGCGGCTGTGTGTGTGTGAGCTTGTAGATATGTGTGAGATTGTCTGTTGTTAGTGGCTGAGACACTGCATCTTTGATCTGTCGACCCATGAGAGCCTGCGGACTGCAAATGTGTGGTTTAATGGCATTATTAACATGCTAGCTGACAGAACTGAAACGCTAGACAGAGACAGAGCAACACAGAGAGAGAGAGATGGGCTGAGAAACAGAGAATCCTCCTCTAGGTCTTTATCCCTTTGTTTATTTTCTTCTCTTGCCACTGTGTCAAAGCCATCAGCTTTTAAATTCTGCAACACACTCTAGTGGTGGGAGACTTGTGGGCAGTGAAGAAAAACTACTGGAAACGCTACAAACCACAGAAAGAGCTAGAGGGTCAGTGTCATGCCTGCAGCAAATTCGCCATGGCCATTGTTAGGACAGGGCAGTTTTTTTTTCTAATGTACCCTCACAGCACCTCTTCATCATTATCGTTAATATTATCAAAGTGGTCATTAGACTCACTTTTAAACAAAACACAATCAATACTGTGAGTGAAAACAACTTTCCTTGCTTAAATGAGACGCCTGAGTTTGTTATTTACAGGTTTTAACAGTTCTGGGCCAATCATGCAGAAACTTTGAGAAGGACTTAAAAGTGAATTTATTCATAATGCAGTCATATTTTTGTTGTGTAGGTTTAACAAACACAAATCTAAATTCCAAGCTCATCAAAAATCCAAGAGCTGCAGTGGTTTATGTCAACATGAACTGCATTTACAATCTATTTTGTTTCCATAATGTTTTAAGAGACTGAACTGTTGGAGATCTGACCCTGCACATTCCTGCCACTTTTCCACAAATTCTGTCAAATAAAGGCAACAAAGCCAACACATAAAAAGAAAGAAAGCCACGCTTTGGCTACTTTTTGTGACAGTATAGAGAGTTAAATTGTTTAAAAAAGTCTATTTCAAGTTCTAATTAATCTTTGACATCACAGGAATAAATTAAATTTTAAAATATATTAAAATAGAGAACAGTGCTTTTAAATTGGAATAATATTTCACAATAGTACTGTTTTTCTTGATTATATAAATGCAGCCTTGGTGAGCACAATATACTTTATAAAATCGGTAACATTTTAGTATAGGGACCAGATCTCACTTCTCCGCACCAGTTCTCATTAAATCTAGTTCATTTGAAGTTCAAGTTGACTTAAAGCTCAGCTTGTTGGTTTGGTTCCTGTGATGAGGGAGTCATCACTATTGTTAAACACAATTGTTGTTAATTATGAGCCATCACCATTGTTAACCTCAGGTTGCTCCAGGGGGATTGTCCTAATAAATTCATGACTGCGTTCAATTGCAGCACTGGAGACACCAATTCCGGCCCTTGTGATGTGCTGATAAAAAAGCATTGTATTCTACTCAAGAAGGCTCTAACTGAATCAAACTCCTCATACATTACATCAAAAGCCTCGAGTGTAAAACTGGGACATCTAGAACATCCAGAGTTAAGAGTGCAAAATGTGATCAGATATCAGATATGTGGAGTCATATGGATATTCACACTATGGTGAGTAACAGAGGGGCTGCATAAGCTAACCACTGCAAAAGACCAGAGGGACCACTTAACCTTAACAGTGTTCATACGCCTATCGTCCTGACTCACTAACTGCAGGCAGTGTCTAACTCATTGTAAACATGCACTTACACACATACACAGAATCATACACATGAGCTCTCTTGCCTATTGAAATCTACCGAGTTGTCTCACTGCCTACATTTTTCTTATTTTTTTAATAAAAAAAAACAAGATACAAATAAAAAACATATACAAATCAATCAATCAATCAATCAATCAATCAATCAATCAATCAATCAATCAATCAACAAATCAACAAATCAACAAATCAATCAACAAATCAATTCACTAAATTAATCAATCAATCAATCAATCAATCAATCAATCAATCAACAAATCAATCAACAAATCAATTCACTAAATTAATCAATCAATCAATCAATCAATCAAATCACAGGGCTTATTTGAGATAATTATAATTTTTAAACTAATTCTATGTATTAACATATATGTAATTATAAATTATGCAGAATTTCTACTACTACTACTACTATTATTATTATTATTATTATTATTATTATTAATAACAACAATATACACAAATACACACACAAAGACAGACACACTATCAGTAAAATGTTTGGAATTTATTATTATTTTTTAATGTGTTGAAGAAGTTTCTTAAAAACACCAAAGCTGCATTTATTTGATAAAAATACAGTAAAAACTGTAATGATGTTTTCTATATTAAAATATTTTTTATATTATATATTTGTGGAAACCATGATATATTACCATTAAAAGTGTATTTTTATTAATGAAAGATACATTCAATTAATCAAAATTGCCAATAATGAATTTATAATGATCTAAAGATTAAGTAAACTGTAAAACAGCATAATTAAGTTACCTACCTTTTGGGACAGCCTATAGTACAATGCCTCCATAGGCAGCTCACTAAGTTTAGAAAATGTATGCGCTCACACACACACACACACACACACACACATCGAGCTAACTTAACCACCGTGGGTGCTGACTTATTCAGATATGCAGACACACACACACACACACACCTGGTGAGACAAGCCTAGCCGTAATTTAGACTGATAGGTAGACACAAAGTGCCACATCATCTACTGCTCAATGGACCGTAGTGTTAAGAGAAAAGAGACGGAGTGAGAGAGAAAAAGAGCCATAAGTCAAAAGTAGAAGCCGCAAACAGAGAAGACCTCGTTTTATAGCCGATCTAAATATATACTAAGGGCCTATTGACACTTCCTGCGAAAGAGCTGAGATAAAGTGGCAGTTATAATTGTAAGGAACAACCGTGAGAATCAAAAGCAATGTGTTGTGTTAGGAGCGCCTGAGTGAATGACAGTCTGGGGAAGATGTGGCTTGCTGGCAGCCCGCTTGTGACAGAGGTGGGGTGACAGGCAGAAACATAAGGGGGCAAGGTCGCTGTTTGATTTGAGTTAAAGCATTGGGAGTTGCATACTCATCACTTGTGACAATTCAACACTTCTTTTCCAGACTATTTCCTTCCCTTTCTCTCCCTCTCTCATCTGCACGTTGCTACTGAACCTTCGTCTAATTGACAGTTTGACTAACTGAAAAAAACCCTGACGTGTCAAAGCAATTCTTTTCTTTGTCTCTAGCTTTTCTTCTTCACATTATTCATAAGTAAAAGAGCCACATAAACAGAATAGCGGAACAAAAACAAAATAAAAAAAGCACACTTAACAAGTGATGCCAGCCGGCAGGTCGAAACGTTTTGTTTTTAATGCATTGAAAGCAGTTTGAATAGACTTAATTGCACAATGAAGTATGAATCTTAAGATTTCTGCAAACTTTGCTTAACAAGCAGTAGGTTGACTAAGTCTGTAGCTTTGTCTTCGATATCTAAAAAGGCTGACAAGGCAACTGCACTTGTTTTGATGGCTAGAACTTTCTGGAACCAATCAGGTTCGCAATCAAGTCAGATGTCGAAGTTTGTAGGCCTTTGAGTCCTAGTTAAAAGTTACCCTGAACAGCCAGATAAAGAGATATTAATATACATTCAAAATTGGAGTTTATATATACGTTTAAGACACTTAAGCCAAACTGTATTTGAGTGTCAAAACCAAAGCTATTTATTTTAAACATCTATATAGCACAAGCACACATTTAAATCAAAACATTTCACAAATTGACATTTGTTAGGTTTCCAAATATTATGAAATATATAGTTTAAAATGAAGGCAAAAGGCATTTGGACACTTTCTGGTTGTACTAATTTAAGGAGCATCAGTTTTGTTAAACTGCACTTGTTTTGATGGCTAGAACTTTCTGGAACCAATCAGGTTCGCAATCAAGTCAGATGTCGAAGTTTGTAGGCCTTTGAGTCCTAGTTAAAAGTTACCCTGAACAGCCAGATAAAGAGATATTAATATACATTCAAAATTGGAGTTTATATATACGTTTAAGACACTTAAGCCAAAATGTATTTGAGTGTCAAAACCAAAGCTATTTATTTTAAACATCTATATAGCACAAGCACACATTTAAATCAAAACATTTCACAAATTGACATTTGATAGGTTTCCAAATATTATGAAATATATAGTTTAAAATGAAGGCAAAAGGCATTTGGACACTTTCTGGTTGTACTAATTTAAGGAGCATCAGTTTTGTTTGGACAACTGTGAACTTTAAACGAAGTGACTTCATACATTCACGAAAAATGACCTTGAGACCATCTGGTGTCTCAGAAAATTTGGTTAGTTTTTTTTTTTTGCATAGGTTTTAATATTTTGTGATTCAATGAAATTCAGCCACCTGTAAGCATGACATAACGCGCGCACACACACACACACACACACACACACACACACACACACACACACACACACACACACACACACACACACACATTGCACATGTTCACAGATATGACAAGAACATGTTCAACTCTAAAAAAAAAATATTGTCTTAATTTTGTTATTTGTTCTATATTGTAAAGGCATTCATACATTTTTAAAAGTGGCTTAAGTGACCAAACACTTTTTGGGATCACTGCATATATACAGTATATATATAAAAAAGTTCAGTTCTAGTTTTATTCCAACTGGCAAAAGGCCACAAACTCTTGCAAACTGGAGCATGTTTCTTAAATGGGTTGAGGCCAGTTCCGCTTTAAATAGTAATGACAAGAACATGTTCAACTCTAAAAAAAAAATATTGTCTTAATTTTGTTATTTGTTCTATATTGTAAAGGCATTCATACATTTTTAAAAGTGGCTTAAGTGACCAAACACTTTTTGGGATCACTGCATATATACAGTATATATATAAAAAAAGTTCAGTTCTAGTTTTATTCCAACTGGCAAAAGGCCACAAACTCTTGCAAACTGGAGCATGTTTCTTAAACGGGTTGAGGCCAGTTCCGCTTTAAATAGTATCTGAATAGGGCAAAAATGATCTTCTCGAGCAAACTCTGGAAAGAGGCGCACTTACATGGTAGGAGGCTCTCTCCTCTCTGTCCAAAGGTTTAGTGACAGACATTTTCCCTGTCACAGGATCAAAAAAAGTTCAGTTCTAGTTTTATTCCAACTGGCAAAAGGCCACAAACTCTTGCAAACTGGAGCATGTTTCTTAAACGGGTTGAGGCCAGTTCCGCTTTAAATAGTATCTGAATAGGGCAAAAATGATCTTCTCGAGCAAACTCTGGAAAGAGGCGCACTTACATGGTAGGAGGCTCTCTCCTCTCTGTCCAAAGGTTTAGTGACAGACATTTTCCCTGTCACAGGATCAATGATGTAGACGTCATTGGGAGGCTGGTCTGCTCCGGCTCCTGTTATACTGTACCGGATCTCAATCTCTTTGTCCTGGTCCGATCGAATCTGCAATAAATTAACACAATGTGTAAAGAAACCTTGATGGTAACCTTGGTAACACTTTAATTTAATAAATCATTAACAAACATAATATAATGCTTAACATATCATATATTCACATGGCTAGAAACATGAGATAATGTGCTTGTTAATGTTTACTAATAAACATATTAAACATTACCTAATGATTAACACATCATTATTTCATGTAAATTAAAACGCTTACAAATGTCGTTAACCTTTCAATTCACATGATCATGCACTTCTTGAAAATCTACAAATGATTTTAACAGATGTTACACAATGATTAAAAACTTGCGTTAATGTTCAACATTTTTGATGCTATTGAGGTGTAATACGGTATAAGGTTAGGGACAGGTTTGGTGGTATGAGTAGGTTTAAGGGTTGGGTAAGGGGTCAACTGTGTACAGGGGTCAATTAAATTTCTATAAAAGAACACAGTTCAATCTGTTTATATCACAATGTTTTGATAAATTAACAAACTGATTAGTTTTCTCTTGTTGATGTATGATTCAAGGAATATCAGGTCATTTGGGACACTTTTTGCCATTGAGATGACTGCTAATTAAAGTACTAATGATTAGTAAACGTTTATAAACATTTACAAATGATGAATAGTTTCCACTTTAGATTGGGTACTGTGAAAACATGAAAAAATAATTAATTGATTATTTGTTAAGATGTGTAAATAGTAGAAGTCTACCCAACAAACGAAGACCAAATTCATGACCTTTACAGACACTTTTTGCCATTGAGATGACTGCTAATTAAAGTACTAATGATTAGTAAACGTTTATAAACATTTACAAATGATGAATAGTTTCCACTTTAGATTGGGTACTGTGAAAACATGAAAAAATTATTAATTGATTATTTGTTAAGATGTGTAAATAGTAGAAGTCTACCCAACAAACGAAGACCAAATTCATGACCGTGATTGAGTTAATTAATAATATGTTAACATGAATAGTCTGTGAAGTGCTTAAAATTACCAATTAAGCAAGTTTTTCCCCACAACATTTGTAAATGTAAAAATGAGCATTTGAACTGAAGTTTAATGGCATTTGTTAGCATTCAAAAGTACATTAACAAATAAGCTTGTAATAATAATTTGTTCAAATCAAATCGTCCATGAAAAAAGTGCATGATCATATGAATTTATATGAAATAATTATGTTAATCATTAGATAATGATTAATAAGTACATTAGCAAACATTAAGCACATTATCTCATGTTTCTAGCCAAATGTAAAAATGAGCATTTGAACTGAAGTTTAATGGCATTTGTTAGCATTCAAAAGTACATTAACAAATAAGCTTGTAATATTTGTTAGAATAATTTGTTCAAATCAAATCGTCCATGAAAAAAGTGCATGATCATATGAATTTATATGAAATAATTATGTTAATCATTAGATAATGATTAATAAGTACATTAGCAAACATTAAGCACATTATCTCATGTTTCTAGCCATGTGAATATATATTAACTAATGATCTGTTAAGCATTATATAATGTTTTAATGATTTTTTAATGAAAGTTATTAAAAAGATTTTACACTGGCTACCAAAATTATTTATTGTACAAAATGCCTTTAGATCAAAGCATTAAAGTATATTAATACCACAGTAAACAACTTAGAAAAATAAATGAAATGGGCTGAATTTTCAACAAAAAAACACTGTTGTTGAGTATGATTTTATGTTCAATTGTACAGACTAGAACAGACCAAATGCCTTGAGTAGACATAATCCACACACTTTCATGACAAATATCAAATCATTTCCATACGCATACAAGCACTGTCTATATGATTTCTGAAAACATTCTGTCACAAGTACACTGGTGCTTAGTTTACATTTCTAAAAGTTTGCATAAACAGAGCCACTGCTTGTATTTTCTGTGCTTTTTCTCAATACAACAACATTGCACTGCCCAACCGATCCAATCTTTAGGCTTCAGTAGCATCAGGAAATTAAAAAATGTACAATGGATAATGTGGCAATGACATGTCAAATGCTTGCTTATTAATCAAAGCCAAGCCAGTGTTGCTTCCCAAACAGTAAATGGTATTCAGCATCAGGGTTTGATACTTGATAGTTGGATGCCAAGTGAACTGGGCCATCGATCACAGTGATAATGCTTTAGTAGACACTTTCTCTCAGCTGCCTGCCATACAAACTTGTCTCAAAATGCCTGAGAATAAAGAAAACAGAAAGATAAAGCAACATAGACTTGTTTATTAAAGTTGATGTGTGTATTTTTCTGTGTTGAAGTAATTTCATTCTAAACCTTTATGGGCAGAGAGAGCTATACACAAAGCGTGGACACGAGGACACTACTAAAGAAAATCACTACTAGACGGATTTCTCTGAAAACACTGTGGTGCTTATAAAACCGCATCCAGTGAAATGGGGGTATAGGGCCATGATAAATGGGAGAAATCTAAAAACAGGCATTATTTTTTGCAATTCCAATTACGCTGCTTTGTCAAAGGAATTACACACTTCAGAAAAAAACCCCCACCAGATATACTTTCATTGAACGACTGACTGACTTAATGAGTAGAAAAGTGACATTTCTGACCTACTTTTAATTGAAGCTGGATCATTGCCGTGTATGAAATCCTCGTCTTCGTATTTTTCTTCCAAACTCTGTTTAATGTAAAGAACAGATGCATACACAATTCTCTCTCGTTCTTCCCCCATCTATCTCTTTTTTGTCCCCCGTTTTTCTATCTGGCATCATTAACCATGGCATGGCTCAATGCGATAGACGTTTCCCTCTTCTGTTTTCCCTCTCTCTTGCATTGAAGCAAGAAACATGTTGCAGAACCGTGGGACATTAAACATCTGGATATCAATCTGCTTGATGCTTTGGTTTGACAGAGGATGTTTCTCACAATGGTTCTTCTCATCAAAAGTGCCATAATAACAGATTTTTTGAAGCATGTTTAGCCTGTTTATGTAACGAAAAACTTGTCCTACAAAAATACCAAAACAGCATTTATGGCCTCTTTAATGCCTCAACTTCTCATTCTAAGTGGATCAGACACACTTGCATAAAAACATGCTATTGGACTAGTGATTGGACCAGAAATTCAGTTGTACTGGTCATTTTATTTTCTAAAAAATGATAAATTTATCATAGCATCAAAAAATGTCACCCGACATGACTGCAGCCGGCAATGAGGCCCAAACCAGCACAGCCAGTGTAAGAAGGCTTCAGCTTTTCAATTAACATTATTTTATTTATCCATTATACTGAAGAGACTTTTTTGAAGGATATAGATTTTTTGTTTGTTTGTTTTTTTGTTATGTAATTTTGAGGTGTTATTTTGGTTTTAGAAAATAAACGTGATTGCTCTCCTCACACTTTGACTAGTGCATCTTTGAGCCTATATTTAGTATAAGTAAAATACTTAAGTACTGTTAAAATCAGATACTCTGAGACTTTTACTCAAGTTGTTTTGGAATTGGTGACTTGTAACGTGTAGTGGAGTAATTTTCACTGTAAGGTATCTGTACTTTTACTCAAGTATGGTTTTTAGGTACTCTTTACACCTCTGCTAAATGCACTTAGTAAAACTGCAATATATATGTGCATCAACTGACAGCCCAAGAAGAAATACGTACAGAACACATAAATGTAGAAATGCATTTCTGCATTGCAAAGTGCTCCGTTACAGTTTTTCACTGGCATGTTTCTTTGACTAGTGCAATTTTTGAGCCTATATTTAGTATAAGTAAAATACTTAAGTACTGTTAAAATCAGATACTCTGAGACTTTTACTCAAGTTGTTTTGGAATTGGTGACTTGTAACGTGTAGTGGAGTAATTTTCACTGTAAGGTATCTGTACTTTTACTCAAGTATGGTTTTTAGGTACTCTTTACACCTCTGCTAAACTGCAATATATATGTGCATCAACTGACAGCCCAAGAAGAAATACGTACAGAACACATAAATGTAGAAATGCATTTCTGCATTGCAAAGTGCTCTCTCTCTCTCTCTCTTTTTTTGTTTACACCTCCGGCTTCACTATTTAATACCCACCCTTACAAATTTTAGTGCACTGGCTTCTCGGTAAACAGGAATACGACTTAAAAAAATGAGAGCAGAGTGGAGATATCTTTCAGGAGATGTGTTTATGCACCCACGTAACTATCTCCACTTTCAAGTGAAGCAACACTTCATGAAATATCACCAGATTTGAAATTATGACAATGTTTCTGTGTGTCACTGGGCTTTGCGAAGCGCAAGACATTTGACGTGAGGGGATTTTGTGCTGAAGCAATCAAATGTAAACCCTGACACGTTTGAGTCACGGGATATAAACCCCACATCCCGCCTACCCATTTCGTGAGCCGTGGGTCTGGAAACCATGCGTGAAAGTGAAATGACTGGTGAGCGTGCTACAGTCCTTTTTTGCATAACGTATTCCGCAGACTGAGCGCGATGGCTTTCTCTTCATTTCACTCAGACACTGAACTCCCACACATGACCTTTTGGTGCAATATCTGAACCTCGCGCTCCCACTCTCTATGCTTTGGTAAAGTTCTCTTTCTATTTAAACGGCTGCTAAAAACATCTAAGAGATACGCCGCTCAGGACATTGAAACTCAGTATATTGATTTGGTAATAAAACGTATTCCTGGTAGCTTTCAGTACAGCTCGAGCCTGCATTCAATATCAAGGTTTTTCGAATAGACAAAAAGCAAGGAATCAAAGTTCAGGATTTTTTTTTTATCTTACTACTTTCCTACATGAACTGGCAATCAAATTTGAAATCCCAGAACTAGTTCTTTGTATTTGGCTAAGAACATGGCAGCTACATATCAATTTAGAGCCCGAAAGGGATTGTAAATTTCTTGCGGTAGGAAAAATAACATCCTCCTTGCAAACATTTGAAGAATGAATGGCATTCTGGGAGGCTGACAGGTAAGAGATTGGTATGTGGGCTACATAGCATGGATCAAAGAGAGTTTTTCTGCTCAATAATTCAGCAGCCGTGGTGCACCATGAACACACACCTAGAATATCCACCTTTCCTGATTCAGATGAATCGACATTCGCTGCTCGAGCCAACCCGATGACACATCCCCTTAAATATCCCAGAGGGAAGGAGGTAAGGTCCCTTGTACATTTAAAAGTCTCTTTAAAATTCCTCCCATGGGCAGCCTGGAAGGATTTGCCACGTTTGAAACCTTGGCCCCCCAAACTCCCTGTTTAATGAATGTTCTTTATAATACTAAATTGAATAAATGATGATCGTGCCCTCGTTAAGTCCCCTGGGCTTGATTGAGTCATCTGAATTCAGTCCTAATGACAAAAAGCAATTTCTGAAATCTTCCTCCCACTCGTTAGTTGTAGAATTACAGCGAGTGCGGGGTGAATGGGGGAAGATGGCTAGCACGTGAGGAACATGCTCTTTCTGCAGATAGCATGTTGGAGATAAATGCAGCGTTTCTAGGGCAGGTTCAGAGTGACTTCTGCCATTTTCTGGCGAACTTTACCGTCCTGGGAGAGGTTGTATCAGAGCCCCTTTCAAAAGAGCAAATGGAGTCAGGCGAGGGATTAGCACAAGTGCCACGGAGTAATTCTTTACAAGTAGTGACACTATTAACTACATTTTCTCTCTCTCTCTTTTTTTTGCAGTAGTTTGACAGTGGTTTTTAAAATAGTGCAGCTTTCCCAGTAACACAATACTCTTTGCAACAAACTGTTATATTGTCACACAGGAACAACACGATTTTTTTGCATTTAAAATCTTATAGAAAAATAAAATTTTAAGTGTCTGTTCTCACAATGAACATAAATTAGGTGTATTGTATTTTTACGGTAACACTTTAGTATAGGGACCAATTCTCACTATTGACTAATTGCTTACCAGCATGCATATTACTAGCTTAATGGATGTTTATGAGTACCTATGAAGCACATATTCTGCATGACCATATGACACATCCTTAATCCTACCCAATATCTAAATTTAGCAACTACATTACTAACTATTAATAAGCAGTAATTAGGAGTTTATTGAGGCAAAAGATGTAGTTAAAGGGATAGTTCACCTAAAATTTTTGTCATTAATTACTCACCCTCATGTTGTTCCAAACCCGTAAGACCTCCGTTCATCTTCGGAACATTCGGAACAGCTCTCTGACCCTCCCATAGTCAGCAAGGGTCCTGTAATTTGTGTTCCGAAGATGAACGGAGGGGAGGTCTTACGGGTTTGGAACGACATGAGGGTGAGTAAATAATGACAGGATTTTCATTTTTGGGTGAACTATCCCTTTAATAGCAAGAACTGGACCTTAACATAAAGTGTGACCATTTTTCCTAGTTGTTCCTAGTGTAATTGTTCCCGTTTTCACAGAGCACAAAAATGCCATCCTGGAAAAATTCACATATGAGCAGTGAAAATTTACTGAAATTAAAATCTGAAAAAGTCATGGAAAAGTCAAGGAAACTTCAACAGTAAATATCACTCTAAAATATTTCATACAGACTAGACTAGAGCAGAAATTGTACGTGCAACTGCTATAAAAGTGATTTGTAAAAACCCTCATCCAGAAGAAAAGTCATGGTCAAAAGTTGTAGAAACCCTATAATTAATTCAAACCCTCAATGTGCCCCAAAATATGCCTCTGCTTAAATTATAATGTTGAATAGTCAAATATTTAAATGAAGCTGTAGTTACTTTTTGTTAGTAGCACAACTTTTTCAAAAGACTAGCATGCTTTAGTCTAACTACTTTAAATGAGCTCAGTGTAAAAACTGATTGCACAATGTTAATTCTAACAAATGGCAGACTCAAACTGAGACTGAGTGCATTTAAGGTGTATTTGAATCGGTTTATGCTCCCTGAGAATCGAACCGTTACTGCAAGGTTGCTAGCGGCATATCAGCTGAGCTACAGGAACCACTTTAGATGCAGAGAATGTTCAAAATACAGCGTAATGCTCTTTTACATCAGAGACTGAATCCTTCATTAGCTTTTCTCTGCATTGCCGTTTTTCATTTTGGGAGTCGGCATAATGAAACAGACAACGTTAGAATAACAAATGTACTATTAATTTCAAGTTATTTGAAGTTATTCACATGTGCGACCGGCAAAGTACGAAAACTCAAATTGAGAGAGAGAAAATAGAACACACCAAATCAAATTAGATTAAAAAAAAAAAAACTCTTGGAGCTCATTGAAATGCGTGACTGAAGCCCAAAAAGTAAGTTTCTTTTCTATAGGCCTCTCTGGACTCAACTAAAGTGTCTTGATGGCCCTCTCTTATTTCCTGCCCATCAGTAATGGCTTTTTTTTCTTGATTTTATAGTATTGCACTCTTGTTTTATGACTTCTTATTGGCACTGTCTGCTCTTCCTATGAGAACCCGAGGCATTCAAGCAGGCTATGAGAGTCAAGAGCTGTGTGAGGTGGCTGATGAGCTGGTCAACGGGTGCAGTCTGATGAGTGTACGGTCAGGCACTGTTCTCCAACCTACAGGCCACCTCGAGCTTCCTACAGGCGGCTTCGATAACTAAAGCACTGTGGTCAGGTATTCTCACTGCAGTCAACCAGTCGAATTTGTCTTTTGTGTCCTTTAGTGCTGCTATTGTCTGCCACGCACCTGATGTTTGGGTTTCATTTGCAGTGGCACTTGTGTAACCTCTGCTGAGAGCTTGCAACTTGCAAAGTTCTTTACAAAGTGGTTAACTACAAAGCGTTCTGCTATTCAACCATGTGTGGATGCATTTGTGGGCGCACATGTGTCTTTATGAAGGGTTTCTGATTACATATTGTGCCAGACCTATCACACTCAATAATTCAGCATACAAGCTCTTGTCCGACTATATGGAGACCAGGGCTGCTGTTTAGTTTCATTGTCTTCCGTACAAAGACAGACGGATACAATTCACCAGGATGAATCATCTTCCTGCCAGCATGCTAAAGGATGAGCAATGCACCAAAAAAGAAAACGTGAGAAGCCAAAGTAGAGGATTTATTGAGAAAAGAAAGAGCGGCTGAAATTTTTTTCGAGTAACGGTTGAAACTTACTGTTTTGGCAGACCATTTAAGATGCTTTAGGTAATAGTCGTGCGCATTTAGAAGATTAGTGACGTCCTTTAAGGCCAAGGTTCAAAGCAATAAACAATAAACCTTTCTACATCATAGGAATGTGACCAAAACCTGGCAGATTGAAACAAATTACCCTACAGTAGATCGCTTTCAAAAGTGTCTATCAAATGCTTCCTCCCTCCGTAAATTTGACAGCAGTCTACTTCTGACAGTTTTATAACTCTCAGAATCATAACATAGTTTCTTATGTTTAACATCAAGGTGATAACCCAACAAACTGCCTCACTGTTCTCAAGGCGTTCTGTCTCTGATCCTGGATGGTGTATCTCCTCAAAGCCCTGTCAGGATTAATGGAGGTTCTCTCTCAATGACGGACAAATTCAAATGCGGAGATGAGCTGATCAAGCTGAGAACTGACCAGAGAAAAAGAAGACAGTTGTTTCATGTGATCAGGTAACATTAGGAACTAAAGGACATCTGGAAATAATCACTTAGATATTAATATTTATATTTACATTTTATTTTTAACTCTTATATTTATTGGTAAGCTAAGAGGAAATATATTTTTGCATTTTCTTTCTGTTTTTTTGCACTTTTAAATTGTATCTCCTCCTAAAGGGCGGATATAAGTACCTTAAGGAATAAAATGTACACTTTAGATACTAATATGTACCATTAAGGTACTAACATGAGTATGTACATGTTTGTATCGGAAGCACTAATTAGTACTACAATACTAACATAACACTAATACCATAAAAGTAATATATATCCATTGTGTATTAATATGTATCCATTACTGTAGCAATACCTTAGGGTACTAATATGTATATGTATTTGCATATTAGTACATTAAGGACTAAAATGCACAATTTAGGTAATAATAAATACCCTTAAGGTCATAAGATGAAATATGTATTTGCAAATTAGCATCTGAAGTACTAATGGACCTTATATATAAATTAGGCACAAATATGCCAACCTTAATATATTAGTAACATACTAACATTATATCAGTACATATTAGAGCCCTAAATACGAATTACCACTAAAATGTACACTAAAGGTTCTAATATGTACCCTAAGGTAAAATTATGTATATGTATTTGCATATTTGTACCTTATGTACTAATTAGTACAAAATGCCCCTCTAGGTACTAACATTTATCCATTAAGAACTAATATGTACCTTGTATGCTACATTTTAAAGCACCAATATGCGTAAGTATTAGCATAGTAGTAATTAATACTAAAATGTGCAGTTTGGTATTACTATGTATTACTATGTTAGTAAGCTAATCAGTGCTAATATGTGCTACGTTAATTAATTATGAATAAAATGTATACTTTAGGTACTAATATGGCTACTTAAGGTACAACTATGACTACGTACCTATGTATTTGTATCTTAAATACTAACTAGTAATAATGTGTACCCTTTAAGTACTAATATGTACTTGATTATCAGTACTTACATGTATCCTAGTAATAGTACCCTAATACTAATATGCACCCTACAAGTGTAGAACAGTTAAAAAAGGGTACTTTTTAGTGTGCTGTCCCTGTTGTACAGTGTACATTATTGTAGCTGTAAGAATAATTGAATTAGCCAAATAAATGCAAACATGCAATGCACAGACGTTTGTAAATGGCAGTCATTGCAATTACATGACAATCTTCAGAGTTCTGTGCACACGGATTCAGCATGCTTACGTGTTATATGAAGATAAAATGGAATATGTATGAAAAAAGAAGTCATGAATGACATCTTTAAGATTGAGTTCCGGATGCTCAGGTTTAATATTTCTCAAGTGAAAGCTGGAGTCAGTCAAATACTCTTGCTCTTAAATCCCATTAGAAACAGATGAAACTATCTGTTCCACACAGGCTACTTTAATATGGATCCTAGCCTGAACTGGAAAGGAATATGGAGCAGTGGCTGGATTTGGAAATACGGATTTTGTTCTTCCCTACTTTTTCTTTTTTCTCCCTGCTTCTTCCTTTCTCTGTCTGGGTATGGATAGCATGAAAAGGAATTCCATCTATGCAATGGAACATGAGGGGGTGATTCAGCTAGACTGATATTCAAAATTTAAACCAGCTCTATTCCAACATACTGGAACATGTCTTATTTGACTCTTGAAAGCTCTGCCTCATTTTACTGTAATTCCTCAGGTCCTGTAGTGAGATTAATGGCCCGGCTTTAATTCCAACAGTGCTGTGTGTACCCATAAAGGCTAGTTTTGTAATTGTAACCTCTTGTGACTTCGAGATAATACACTCTTAAAAATGCTGGGTTAAACACAACCCAGCGCTGGGTAAAATATGGACAAACCCAGCGATTGGTTGTTTTGACCCAGTGGTTGGGTTACTGCCCAGAAGGTTGGGTTAAACATTAACCCAAATGTTGGTTGAAAACAACCCAATCGCTGGGTTTGTCCATATTTTACCCAGCGCTGGGTTGTATTTAACCTAGCATTGTTTAGAGTGTACAGAGTGTAATTCGAAGCGAAGTGTCCACATTCCATATGCTGTGTAAAGTGTAAAATGAAGGTATGTACAGCATTTGTAAGGGCAGAAATGGAAAAGCTATGCTGATTACACTCACTAGGGAAGCTGCTCGAACTGAAAACAGGACATAATCATAAAGCCGGGCGATATCAGGAGTTTATCACGAGGAGAATAAAGAGAAAGACTGAAAGATGAGCCACATCGCCAGGGCTGCAGTCATGCGGATCTTTTGTCAACGTGATCGATTTCTCTGTCTCCCCTGAAAGTTGTTTTTATTTTGAGACATAGAGAGAGAGAGAAAGGGAGAGGGGAGCGACAGTGCAGAAGAGAAAATAACCATCTGAGTGAAAAGACGAGAGGAATGGAGAAGGATGAAGAGAGACAGCCATCTGCACAGATACAGCCCAAATCAAATTGCATGAATTCACCACTGCATTCTCAGAGGAAGATGAACAGAAGATGAAGAGTGGAATGCGCCAATAACCACATGATGTAGACAAATAAATAAATAATAACGTCAGAAGACTGGGGGGAAAAAAAGAGTGGAAGCCTGTTGCTTTTGCGAGGTTATATGTTTCCCATTTCAAAGATAGCAAATAATAATAAAAAGGCATTTAATCTAAACAGGTTAGAGCTGTTTTGTCAAATCATCTCATACACATGCATTCCAAACATAAAGCAGCCCCAAAAGTATGTGTGAATTTTGTCTTTGTGTAAATTAACAATATGTCAAACTGAGTGGCAGTCAAGCACTCCATACAAAAACAGGTCTGTTAGGTTATATATATAAAATAAAATTTCTGCATAATAAAAGGTTTGGTATTTTTGTATATATGTTAATAATAAATAAAACAAAGTATGAGATGATTGTCGTCATAAATATTCCCCTTTTTAGAGCTAATAAATAATAATAAACGTTACATATATATATAAAATAAAATTTCTGCATAATAAAAGGTTTGGTATTTTTGTATATATGTTAATAATAAATAAAACAAAGTATGAGATGATTAGTCAGCTAGGAATTCATAGATCTGCAAAAATGCCCTTCAAACCAGTTGGTTTAGTAACTAAAAAAAAAAAAAGTTCAATAACAACAGCAAAAAATCTAGCATCATTTGCCAATTGGTTTGACATTTTGTAACACAATGGAATTAATACATTTTTAAGTGTGACTTAAGTATCCACAGCATGTGCCTTAAAGGCTTATTAATGCTGAGAAAGCAATAAGACAGTCATCAAGTCGTGCATCAGAGCTTTTGAATAGAACTCTACAAACTGAAATGGCATGAACCGTATTCACACACGCTCCGCCAAGACCTTTTCCCAACTGCGAAGAGGGGAACAGAATGGTGTTGAAATGAGATAATTAGGAAGAAAATTAATATTAATGGGTGCAAAGAATTGAATCACAAATGCAATTACTGCATTAGCTTTGCAATTAAAATAGCTGGCTGCTGAATAGCTGGATACTCATGGAATTATGGGAGTTTTTCCACATATCAACAATGACATTAATTTCCCAAAGTCAGCACAATGGGCGAACAGTACAAATAGAGCCTTTATGTATTCCCTAGTAGAGTCCAAGTGTATTCTCCAGGCATGACACTCTCTTTTTCTCTCCCTCTATAAAAGCGCAAGGACCCCAGAGACAGTGGCACAGGCTAATGACTGCTTTCAGTCCAATCACGCTGTGTCTATTGAAAAGCACAATGGACAAATCCCTGGGTACAAGCTAAGAGGTGGGGCAGCGGCGTGAAAAGGGGGGCCGGGTAATTAGAGAGACAACCTCTACACGACTGCAGGAGAAGAGGCGATGCTGTTGTGCTGCTTCTGCACTTTTTCTACCGTGCTAGCTGCAGCTATCCACCTCGCCCATCTTTTCACTCTGTCTCTTTCTCTCCACTCCATGCTCTTATAAACACACACACACGCACACATAGCATGAAGAATGGATGCGGGGAGAAATGTCAAGCGCGCTGGCGAGGCAGGGAGGGATAGAGAATAAAGAAGGAGCCAGAGATGCAGATGAGAGAGGGACTTAATAAGGGGGATGGAGTGAATCATGGCTATCATAATGATGTCACTGGTTAATGGGATGTTAGTTTAGCGTTATAAGCCTCCAAATGGCTTCTAGTATCTCTTGGGTGAAATGTATAGTTTTTTGAGCCACAAAATAAAAAAAGTGTTTTCACAACAAACCCTCCCATAAGGACTACGGCTATGTTGGGAATGACATACTAGTATACTACTATGAAGTGTATACTACCATTTAAAAAGTTTGCTGTCAGTACAGTTTTTTATTCCAGAAAGGATGCATTTAATTGATCAAAAGTGACAGTAAAAACATTTATAATGTTACAAGAAATTTCTATTTCAAATAAAATAAATTTTGAACTTTCCATTTGCAAAAGTTTCTGAACAAAAACATTAAGCAGCACAACTTTTTTCAAAATTGATAATAACAAGAAATGTTAATTAAGCAGCAAATCAGCATATTAGAATGAATTTTAAGGATCATGTGACACTAAAGACTGGAGTAATGATGCTGAAAATTCTGCTTTGCCATCAGAGTAATAAGTTACATTTGAATATATATTAAAATAATAAAAAAGTTATTTTAAATAAAATATAATATATAATATAAAATAATATTTCAATATAATAAATAATATTATTTCTTTAAAAAAATATAAATACAGTAATATTTCACAATATTTTACTGTTTTGATCAAACAAATGCAGCCTTGGTGAACATCTTTCAAAAACATTAAGAAGTCATAGCTTTTAAAATGAGTGTATATGGTTAAGCACACACAATACATGATGTACATTAAAGTATAAATAAATATGATTATTTTGCATTTTATCCAGTTTTGTACAAAGCCATTATTTAGAATTCTGATTAAATAACAAGCCAGCAGCTATTATTTCCGGGTTCATCCATCACACTGGAAAAGGTCAAGTCTAGTGCAATTCATTACAAGATACAGCACTCCATGTAGTGTGATCTGTGTTACACTAATCATTTTGGTAAATGAATTTGGGTCACTGAGGTACTGAATGCATACACTACTATATAATACATATGGCAGCAGATACAGTATAATACAGGTGCCAGTGATAATTATGCTTCTGCCAAAGGCACAAATGTCCACATATGTAAAGAACAGGCCGTGTTAGAAGCCTCTAACATGAAACATATTGCATACAAATATGAGGATTGCGTGGGCGGTAGAAACATGAGGGAGGTCAGTGACAAGCATTCGGCAGTGCAACTTTCTCACAGGCTAAATTACCACACAATACCTTCTTAGTAATAGAAACGATCAGTCCATAACATTCTCATTACAATATTACTCTCTAAGTTAAAATTACGCACACCCACACACAAATGCTCACACATGCAAGCAGGCCACTGCATCAAGCCATTTAGCACAGGTTCTTGAAGCCGATATCGTGTGGGTCCACATTCAAGGAAGTTCGGTACTCAGTGAGTGAACTTTCTAACACTTGAGCTAAGTTTCACATTACAAGTAGCCTACAGTACTATACGTCGAGTTATTCAAGGCCAGCGTGAGAAATAACGATCATTCAAACTCTCCACTCAAGCGAATATGTTACCCTCTGACCCATGCTTTTACTGCCTCTGATTAAGTTAGTCGGTAATAGAAGAGCCCCACCAGGACACTTACACTAGCTGTAATGCTATAGGCTATGTATTGTATGACTGCCAGTTTTAGTCAAGGAGCATTCCATGAGATCTAATTATGCTTCTACCACACTGGATTTTTCGCTTGAGGTAGAGACGTGTAATCACATAGCAAGCAGCTTAGATTAGAACTTGATGTCTCCTTTGTGTGGGTGATCGCCCTCAGATATCTCGACTCCCATCAAAACAGAATAACTGAACTTCTGTCTTTCATTGGTATGCCCAAGGAGTTTGCCGCAAACCTGTTTAGATTGCATATATGACAAAATTGCATAAACATTTTGGCCAAGTCTTTGTTCTCCCAGCCTGTCCTTAAAGGAACACTTTCCTTCAAAATAAAAATTCTGTCATCCGTTATTCACTCTCACGCCGTTCCAGACCTGTACGACATGTAAGAAATATAAAAAAAAAATGTGCTGGACACATGCAGTTACAATGAATTGAGACGAGCTTTCAAGTTTCAAAAATAGTGGTTCCTATGATGCTTTTGAAACCAAGATTTGAATCATTAGTCACTGACAATAGTCACCTCAAGTGAGCTGTTAACCACTGCAACCAAATCATTGAACAAGTGAGATGAACTTACGAACTGGATTATTTCACTTTTCAAATGAATCGTTCCCGAATGAACTGATTCATTAGAACGATTCATTCACAAATTTAGTCACTGTTACTTCTTTCAGAAACTTTTAAATGATTTCGTCATTTGGATGACTTTTTTGATGATTTATGGAGCTTTTGCATTCTTGAAAGCTTCAGTTCCTGTTCATTATAACTGCATGGAAAAAAATCTTCAAACATTCTCCTTTAGTGATCTGTAAAAGAAAGGTTACATAATGTTAAATAAATGAAAACAGAATTTTACGGATGAAAGATTCCTATACTCTATTAGTTAATGCTCTTCGAAACATGACCTGTTCTCTAGTCTCAAAAACATTATGTATTACACTATGCTGAAAAACAAGCAGGTTAGCATGATGTTGCAAACATATCCAAGCTTTATGTTGCAAAACATCCCTGTCTATTTCTTTTCTCGAAGCTCAGGTCCAGGTATCATCGAGCACCATTGTCAGGCGGAAGCAGCCATTAGCGGCATTAGCGCACATAGCCCATACAGTTCGTTTTCTAAATCATCCATGCGACGACAAAGCCCCAGCTCTGCTCACCAAATAATAGGACACAGAGAATGTGAATACTAGAGCTGGCCAGGTGCACTGAGCTTCCCTATCTCCCCTCGGAGCTAATGGACCAATATGGGAGAATGGAAATTGATTCGAGCTAGTCAGTAAATTAAGAATTCACCGCTTTCATTTTTTGTGCATGTGTTGGGGGGATGTATTGTTTATTGGAATTCGAATTTCGTAGGTAATTGGGGATGTAGAAAATGTAAACAAGAATAAATGCTGCTTTGCTTTTATTCATGTCAATGAAACTCACTATTGTCCTTCGGTGCTGTGCGTCTCTAGACAGTAGGCAGAGAAAGTGACAACTGTGTAATAGAGGTAATTAGACAATTCCTGCAAGAATTATATGAATTCTGTTTTTTTTTTATATATATATATATATATATATAATTTTGTAATTTATTTTACAGAGCAGTTTCTTTAAAAAAAAGTATTTTTTAGACTTTTAATAAATATATTGTCTCAAGAATAGAATCTATTCTATGTTCAATTTGTCTAATACATTTTATTTTCATTTTCTATAGTGTCTAATACATGTATAATATTAATAATTATAATATAATTATAATTTTTGTAATTTCCAAAGAAGATATACAAAACTTTACTGGAAAAGGTTTAAACAATATTTTTTATACTTGTTCAATGAACCATAAACAATTACAGCTACTAGAAAATTTAATAGTGTAATAGTGTCTAATTACATTTATTATGCTGAAAATTATATACATGCACACATATATATATATATATATAATTACTTACATAAATATATTTAATTTAGACCAAATACAGATCCAAGATGGATATAACAGCAGATGCACACTATCAACTTTAATGCTGGACCTTATTGGCAATTTGCAGCATGACACACAAGCCCAGCCCTCACTTTAGACAGGGTGAGTGCCAATGAAACCCCCCAGATCTTTTGAGTCAATATCATTAAAATCGACTAAATAGTAAAATGTGTTGTTAATCTTAATAACATAATTTGCTGGTTACATAATTACACCTATGAGATTCAAAAGTGTATTGATTAATTCTGTGAGAAATAAGCACAAATTTCGGGAGCTAAAAAATGGGTCAAGCTAGACTCTTGCTGAGCGAAATGTGCTCAGATGTGAATTTCAAAATTTTAAAACAGCATGCAAATGTATGGATGTAATTCAAGGTTCTGTGTGTTACATCATGTCCTTGGTACTACAGGACTTCTACATTATAGAAACTGTTCAGAAATGCATAAAGGATGGGTTTTTTTACATGAAATGTAAGCCTCAAAATTACGAATTCTCTATGTAAAGTAAATTCCAGAGAACTGAAAAGAAGCCTTTTTTTTTAAATATATAATTATTTCAGTACAGAATAGTCTGCTTTGGCATAGTGTGGATTTTGCCTAGTATTGGCTGCAGCAGGTAATCTTTTATTACCTGAAAATAGCCAACAAGCATAACATGTCAGCTCCACACACCCACAGACCCGGGTCTCTAAAGCCAAACATTTAAGGCTAGAGGTGACAAGGGTTATCAAAACTTTCCTCAAATGGATTCCATGCTTTTTCACAGGTTTTCTAATCTTTCCATATGGGTGGTTTAAAGTGATGTCCATGCGTCTGCGTGCGCATCAGTGGAAAGAGATTGTAGTAATCCATGGGTGTAATCTGAGGTACAAGTGGCCATGAGGGAGTTTATGAGGACAGTCCACAGAATGCTAAGGCCAGGCTGGAGTCTGAATGACAGATAACACAACCTTAAGCTTGTAGAACCCCAGAGAAGCTCAAGCATGGATAACACACCTCAAAGTACTGTGGAGGCAGACACTTTTTAGTGCAGGTTTCTATAAAAACTCTTTATGAGAACACATCCTCTTCAACATTTGAAGTACCTTCTACCATACCAACTATGTTAGAGTCTTCCATTATGGTCCTCAATCACATAATTTCCCTTCTTATACACTGCTCTCTAAAATACTTGATTCTGATTGGTCAATAATGGCATTAAATGGCTAAATATTGCAGTGTAGTGACCAATAAATTCTATATTCCACAATGATCGCTTTCTTTTTCATCTATGGCCCATAAACCTTCAAAGTTTAAGACTTTTTAATCTTTTTTTTCAGTTTTAAACTCACGTTTATTCATCTAAAAAGTGTTCATTCAAATTAATTTCAAACTAAGGAACTGAATTTACATGATGTTCTTGGTTGGCGGCGAACTCAGGGTCGGTCAGGACCCTGACTGTACGTTATGCCTTACATCTAACCTAGCAGTGAACCCTGTAGATATGATAGAAAGGATCCCTCAAAGCCTCATTTCTCATCTCATCCTGGAGAAAGTTAAGGAGAGGCTTTGTAGAAGCATTAGATGGATAAGAGATGTTGATACCCTGTGCCAATCTACCTCTGAGCCCCCTCCTCATCAACCCTTGACTCAGAGAGGGAGCACAAGTCCTCTCCTTACCTTAGAAGGGCTCTCAGCGGCAGACGCAGAAGAGCTGTCTGAAAGAAAGCTCTTGAAAATGTTCACCTGTGATACTGCTTTTTAACCTCTTAGGTTTCTCTGCGGTTCAAGAGATGTGGCGAGGAAAGCTCTGTCTTTCAGAAGTGCGAGGCCTGGGTAAAAGCTTCTGTGTGGAGACTTGAGAGAGGCTTGTTCTTTTATGTCTCGAAGGGACACAGTGAAACTTCAGTAGTGGAACTGTCTGTTCTGAGAGACAAAGCTTGCCAAGATCTTGAGTCTTTTCATTCATGGCTGAAAGTTATATCTGTTTTACTAACAACCAAGCAGCATGTGTCAAAATATGACCATTAAGTAAAAGCGATGGAGATGTCTTGTGCCTTGAATAAAAATAAATCTTTCAGGCTTTTTATAACAGTTAGCTGTGAACTGTAGCTGTTACTGACCCTGACGAGAACTTGAGGGAAGGGTCCTCTGGAGTTTTCAGGCACGTTGATTGGTGGAATGACCCAGTCTCGCTTCTGTCGCCGCAGCCCATTGGACGAGCCTCGCTGGTGTTGTCGTGGAAACGTAATGAGCCTGGGATTTTGATAGTGGTTGTGGGAGGATCCGCCATAAATACCATCCCCAGCAAACTGTGGAAACATATACGCACACTCCATATGAAGCAGATCTTGACATTCACAAAGACAGCATATTAAAAAGAAAATATAAAGAATAAAATTTGATGCTATAAATAAGATCATCATGATTCAAAAAGAAAATCTTAAATGACTTATTTTCAAACAGCATATATATATATGTTACTTTTAAATCTCTCTAATAAAGAGATTTGACAAGATATCAAAATCTATAAACAAACGTCAGACATTTAAATCCCGCCCCCCACCAAAAAAAAAAATATTGCTAGACAAAATGATCACTTTATAAATACTATCTTAAATCTCTAATAAATTACTGAGAGAAAACCTGGTAATGAACAGTGTTTTGATTTAAGCCAAGTGTATATATATGATTAATTTAATATAAAGCGTGTTTGGGTTTAGTTTATATACTATTATAGTATTCAGGGTTTCGAATTAGATTTAAATTTTTAAATTTTCAGTTTTTATTTTAATTGTAATTAAATTTAAATTAAAAATAAAATTTAAAAAAAGTTACATTTAATGTTATGTGCTTTTGTCATTTTTATTTGTTTTTTTTTCTATTTTAGCTTTATTTTTATTTCAGTTTAGTTTTATTTTAGTACTTCCAGTTTTTTTATCTAACATTTTTGTTTTGTTTTATTTCAATTAACAAATTACGCTGGTTTAGGTAAGTCGGGTTCGAGTTAATTAACAGTTAATTTAGTTAACATAAACAGTTGAATATTCAGTGCAAAATTAAACCTGGTCAACTAAAAATTAATTTTTACTCAAACTGACTAAAATTAATGAATTAAACAGAAAAAAAACTTAATTTAAAGACTACAATACAATAAGACTACAAAAACTGTTAAAATTAACACTTTGAAACAGAGTTGAATAAAGTGAGAACTCTTTTAAGTCTCCAGAGTTATAAAAGAGCAATTAGATGCATACAACAGCCAGGTTGAACAGACAAACACCCCTAGGAGCACATACATTTAATCACTCATTGTATGTGAGGCAATGGTACAAAATAGTCGTGGAGTACACCTGAGCCCTGAGTCAGGATCATAAACATAGCTGTGGGGTTTCTGCTAAAACGACCAATCAAAATGACAAATCACGTCAAGGCCTCTGTAAACCAGCCCTTATAACACAGCAATACCACAGTGATGCATACCATGACATTTCCTCATGGGTGCCCAATGAAAAAGATTGATGAAATACCACATCAATAATTTAGACAAGAAAAACTAGAGCTGCCGCTGACCCTCGCTTGATTCATTCCAAAGGCCAAGGAAAAGGGCTGACGCGACCAATCAAACAGGCACCGTTTGTCACAGGGGCTGGCTGTGTGTGCATGTGTGGGGAAGGGGACTGTCCTGCGGCTCATTTAGTGTCTTTAGCGCTCATCTTTAAATTGTCAGCTTTTCATGTAATCCTGTGTTGCCGTTTCTTTCCCTGACACCTCGACGTTTGTGGCACTGCATTTTCGAGCCGAGATGCTTTCGCCAAATCCCAGTCTTCTATCTCTCTCTCTCGGCCTGTCTCGCGTCCCCCGGCGGGGGTTGCCAACTCAAGCATGCGTAGGCAGGTCAGCCTATCAATGTCTCACAAACACGGTTTGTCGCAGAAGAGCTCGAACAGATGTGAGGCAAATCTGAGCAAACATATTGTATTTTTTTCCCTCTTTTGTTTTAATTTTTCACAGCTTGATGGCTCTGGCTGCAAGGGCTTGGAAAATGGAGGGATTGTAGCGGAGGGAGGGAGCCGTGAATGAGCGAGGAGGGCAGCTGTGAGGCACTGATAAAATCACTGCCGCCTCAGCTCTGCTCATCCACGAAGCTCATAGGTACCCGCTCCTGCAACAGAGAGCGGCTGCAACAAGACCTTTCGGGGGGCAGCAGGTGGAATTACTGTGCATAAGAGGGTGAAATAGAGAAAGAAGAGGCTGGAGAATGGAAAAGGGATTGAGGCAAAATCAAGTTGAGCAGTGAGGGCTAAATAATCCTCCCAGACAAAAGACAAATTATAAGAAGGCATTCGAAGCTCCTGTGTCTAAACTGACAACTTAAAAATAAAACGGCCATCTTAAAAATAAAGGTTCATTATTGACATCAACGGTTCCATGAAGTAAGTAATAATTGACGACGGGCCACTGAATTACTGAAAAGTAATGCACACCCAAGGTGGTAATATGGGCACAATGTCTTTTAAAAACTCTTATGTATTTACATTACATTTAGTCATTTAGCAGACACTTTTATCCAAAGCGACTTACAAATGAGGACAATGGAAGCAATCAAAATCAACAAAAGAGCAATATGCAAGCGCTATGACAAGTCTCAGTTAGCCTAACGCAATACATTTAGTAAGGTTGTTTTTTTAAAGAATTATATAATAAATAAAAATGAAACAGATAGAATAGAAAAATAATAGAGCAAGCTAGTGTTAGAGGCCTTTTTTGCTTTTTGTTAATTGTATAATAAAAGAAAACAAATAGAATACAAAAAGAATAGAGAAGCTAGTGTTAGTTTTTTTTAAAGAAAACAAGCAGTTAGTAAATGAAAAGAGTGCAAGTCTAAAAAGGGCAAGTTTTTTTTTTTTTAAGAATAGAATTCGAATATAGAGTGCTAGTGTTAAAGGGTCAAATAAAGATGGATGGAATATAAGTATTTTTAGCCGATTCTTGAATATGTCTAAGGACTCAGCTGCTCGGATTGATTTGGGCAGGTCATTCCACCAGGAGGGAAAATGTAATGCAAAAGTCCATGAAAGTGATTTTGTGCCTCTTTGGGATGGCACAATAATGTGCTGTTCACTTGCAGAATGCAAGCTTTTAGAGGGCACATACATCTGAAGTAATGAATTTAGGTAAAGGGGTGCAGAGCCAGTGGTGGTTTTGTAGGCAAACATTAATGCCTTGAATTTTATGCAAGCAACTATTAGTAGCCAGTGCAAATTGCTAAACAGAGGTGCATCTTTTCAGCTCATTAAAAATGTATCTTGCTGCCGCATTCTGGATTAATTGTAAAGGTTTGATAGAACTGGCTGGAAGACCAGCAAAGAGAGAATTTTTATGTATAAAACTGTGTATAAAATTTAGGGCTGTCAGTTTAACTTAATTTATTAGATGTGAAAAAATAATGCGATTAATATATTTTAATGCAGTTAACGCACTGGCCCTGCCCCCAGACCTGTACATCATCTTACATTTCATACAGTGGACTGTTGACAAATATGATGCAGGGCAAGAACTCCATAAATGCATTTATGGCCTAAAATTCAAGATATTGGGGCAAAAAATGCCTGTTTGAGTTTTTGTCTAATATTTATATCATATGATAAGCGATATCAAACGAGCAGCGAGAGCAATATCACACGAGTGCTGTTTTTGTCACGAAGGACACGAGTGCAAATGTGATTTTATACAACAGTTCAGTAAATAAGTTAATATTGTAATTATATTTTAAACATAATTTTGTGAGTTCAATTTTGCCAACGAAAATATTACCTAAAAAGCCACAGCAGAATTGTTGTGCATCTCTGAGCAGCACAGCGGTGTTTAGTTTCTGAATGAATCTGCGTTTTGAACGAATCGTGTGAACCAATGATTCAGTAGCCCATAGAGAGAGCCGTTTACTGAATTTCTGAATGAATAAGCTATTTGAACGAATCGACTCATAAGGACATTTACCGCCACCTGCTGGTAGTTTTAGTTTCTGGTATAAAGAAGGTATTTTGAATACTGTTTATAACTAAGCTGTTTTGGTCACTAGTGACTTTCATTGCATGAACAAAAAATACTGAGATGTTTCTCAAATTATCTTCTTTTATGTTCCATACTTTATGTTAGGCCATTGAAGCTTAAACATTTAACACAATAATAGCTTTAAATGATCTTTTGGGGGTATTTTCACAGACAAATTTAGTTTGCGATTAATTACATTAATTAATTGCAGCACCCTGTAATTAATTAGATTAAACATTTAAAAAAGGACTGACAGCCCTAATAAAATGTTATGTATAAAACTCATTTCTTACACATATCATCCCAAGTCTCCATTGCTGTTTCTAAAACATAATTTTAGAGCAAGTAATGAAGGCTTGAGCAATTAATATGCAGAATAATGCAGTTACTAGAGAGAGAGAGAAAATTAAGAATGTGTAAATTACCTGAGTCTGTGTGTCTCTTAACAGTGTTACTAACAGTGAAACTGTAAGTTTAACTGCTTCAAAAACTGTGATGTTACAACTTCGCTACTGAGAAATGCAACATAGCGTTTCATGTGCAAGCTATTTTATTGCAAATAATGTCAGTGGCAGGGCAGCGCTGACAAATTTCTGTATGTGTATGTTTCTGTCTGTGTGCAAGTGTGTGTGTGCATGCGGACAGCAGGAGAAAGAAAGCATTTTTTATCCATAGGTAATAAAGGCTAATTTAGTTGGGAAAAAACATGGAAATTGTCATTTTTAACCTACTGCTAGTGATGTTTGTTTGCTTGGTCAGCATGGGTAATGTGGTTGACATATATGAAACTACTTAAATAGCTGTGAATATTTGCACACTTTAGAATGTTCAACGACCAATCAGAATCAAGCATTCAACAGCCCTGTGGTACAAGAACCTTTAACATCCATGGCAGCTTTCCATTGCACAAAAGTATCTTTAGATTACTAAAATGGTCTTTACACTAATAAAATATATATTTTTAAAAGAACTGTTCACTGAAAGGTTCTTTGGGGAAACCAAAATGGTTCTTCTATGGCACCCCTTTTATATTTAAGCAACGTCACCTTCGGGAGGACACATTCAGATATGGTGTGACCAGCCGAATGAGTTTGAACAGAGACAAAATCCTAATCTCTTCCTTCACAGATCTGTTCATTAGTGCGGGGTATTCATCTTCTCGATCTGTCTCTCGCTCCATTTCTATCTTTTTTTTTTGCCTGCTGACAAACAGGATATTGGGAGCTGTGATAAAGGCCTTGATTTATCAATCAGCTCTCAATGGCACTGCAGAAGCATTCCTCCGAATGTGTAGCCAACAGCACAGGAAGACCCAGGCTGGTCTGATGCAGCGTAGCATGGCAGCGCCAATAAAGGCACAGACTTACAACAGCATGCCTAATGAAAAGGTTTATTCCTCTGGTAGGGCAACAAGCACTGCACCCATTACAACAGACAGTGAGGAAAGAATAAACTAGAACAAGCATGTTGTGTTGTGGGATGGCGCACGGCAGATGTAGGGAATGTGCTGCTACGTATGCGTGCGTGCATGTGTGTGTGGGCGCATTTGGGAGTCAGCATGTGTGAAATGGCTGCCTGGATTGCCCTGAGCTCCCATAGCTCCAGAAGAACCAGCCCTGCCAGCTGGCTCCCCATCCCTCCCCACTGAGAAGAAACCCGTTTGGGCATCAGTCAGCCTGCAGCTCTGCAGCAGACATCTGGAGGTTATTGTTCTATAGGGCCGCATTGCACTGCTTGCAACCCTGTCTGGAGTTTTTCCATTACATGCCAGTATGTGCAAATTCCCCATTAGGCAGCACTCATTTGCTACTTTCGTAATCAGTCTTCGCACCAGACCGTCGAGAGAAAATGGAAATGTACCTGGATTTCCACTGAAGTTCCATTACTAAAAAGGCGTGAAGAAAGAGTTACTCTGGGCTTACAATAAGTGCTACAAAAACGCTTCACTAATCCTGTCAGCTAGGTGGCATTAGGGTCTTATTTACAACAATCAAACCACTACTGAATCTACAGGATGAAATCAAGCGTGCCGCACACATCCTGAAAAATGAAACCAAAACATTTTGATCGCCATCTGGTGGCTAGCAACAGTATAGGTCATAAACCCCACCCTCTCCATTTAAACAAATAGGATGTGAGCCAAACTAAATAATCAAATTACAATTCAAATACTTTTTTTTCCCCCGAAGATGGTTTCCATAATTTTAAGTAGTTCTTATCACGTTGATGTATGTTCAAGTGTTCGTTTTTCAAATAAGTTTGCTTTTAATGAGTTATTTGAGCTTGCGATTGGGTCTGCGGGAATTTGGGCAGGACTCATAATCACTACTGTGCAAAACAAATCACTACTGCGTGAACTCGGGCTCCAAATAACATCATCAGTGCAAGATTATGGGCCATACTGAGATGTTCTGGCTTCATTTTTCTATAGTGAACAGAAGTAGAGACATGTCGTTCATCTTTTTTTATTTACAGTCTACGAAAGAAACATACAGTGCTATCAGTGCAGTATAAATCCCAAACAAATTAGTATTATGAACTAGTTCTTTTTAGTGAATCAAAGACATACGTCATGACCAGTAGTAGTCAGATTTCTGAACAAATTAGTCTTATGGAGAGGTTATACTATATGAACCAAACAAATAAATTACTCTTATGAGCCAGTATGAATTCAAAAACATACAGCGTGAACAGTGTGGTTCGATTAACAAACAAATTCGTTTTATGGGATGTGTTTTATTGAATCATACACATATAACACAATCTGTGAACTCCAATTCCTGAACGATTGAATCGGTTCTTTTTAGTTGATCAAAAACATAAATTGTGATGCGTGAACTCAAATTGTAATTTTAAACTGATTACTGAACAAATTACTCTTTTGAGTTGGTACTTTTTTTAGCAAATCAAAAATACACAGTGTGTCCAGTGTTGCCAGATTCCTGAACAAACAACGTTTTTGGTTTACTTTAAGCCAATGAAATGTCTCATAAAGTGCAGCTACTGTAATATCTGACTCATACAGAATTATGTTGTTGTTTTTTCAAACATAAACAACATATTGCGTTATGTTGTGCTTAAAGCTTGTAAGACTTAAAATCAATTTAGTTTCTGACTCTTTGTTCATATGAATTCATATAGTTGAGAGGAAACCAGACCTAATGGCTGCTGAACATAATTCCCAGCACACATGAATTCCAAACTCCAGCTTAGGGGCAGATGAGGCTCATATTGAGCTAAATGCCAGCCAAAGAACAGTCCTGGGTATTTTTAGACCTGAACCATCCAAAAGCATAGAAACTTTGCTCAATAAAACATGTTGGGGGACAAAGAAACTGCACTGTTGTGCTGAACTCTAAAGCATTGGCTGGAACTTGTCAGCCCAGAAGGAGATACAACAGAATATACTAGAATGAAAGCTGCATATGGATCAAACAAATAAAAGCCACACCATCCAGGCAAATGCCATGCAAGTTCATAATGAACTACATGTAACCTACAGACATTTACGCTCAGCAGAGGCACAAAGGATTGCACTGAGGGATATCTTTGTTGATACACATTTGATAATAGCTAGCTTCCATATCAATGTCTTTCAAAGCATCTCTGCTACTTCAAAGTAACAAAAGACATGCTTACTTTGTAAATGAGACACCTTATTTTTAATTACTTTTATGTCAAACGAGTCATGGCGGTGCGTATGTGTGTGTGTGTGCATTTCTGTATGTGAGTGTGTTCGTTTAAGATGGTGGTGATCTTAAGTGTTAATTTCTATGCTAATTTTCCTAAGCGCTACCTCTAAATATATCCGTCTTTCAAGTCAAGAGGCCAAAATAGATTAAATAAATGTACAGAAAAGTAAGAAATAAATCTCGATTGTCTTACGTGAGGTCAAATTTCCTGTCAGCACAAATCATTTGATGCATGGAACCCCTTACTAAAACGGTACTATGATGGTAAAACCATGGTACTTTTATTACATGCCATGATTATTATATTCAAATACCATGGTATAAGTTCAAATAATATAATTATCATGGCATCATGTAAAACAACAACAACATAATGCTAACAGTTATTATAAATATTATTATTATATAGATGTATAAAATGTGTATATAAATAATACAAATATATGCATACAGTATATAAAATTAAATTAATAATAATAATCATTATTATTATTATTGGAAATAATTAACTAAATTAATAATTAGATTAATGGTTAAAAATGATAATATAGCAATAATCACTTTTTTTATTCTGCTTGGCCATGATGCAGAAAAAAAAAATTAAACTGTAGTAGACAGTAGACTGGACACAAGCCAAACTGTTAAGGTTCATAATATGTCCCCTTACTTTGTCAAATTGTCCTTACACCCTGCTTTTTGGTATTTCATTGAGTTACTTGAGGATAATTAGTTTATGAAAATCACATCTGTCAGGAATTCAAGACAAGACAGCTGAAATTCTGGCACATAAATAGATTAAACAAGTCTTAAAGCTGAAATACTCTGAGAGCTAAACTACTTCATTTTTATTTTGATAACTTTTTCATTAATTATTTATGGTCTCAACTAGGTCAGAGAGTTGCAAAGAGTCACATTTCCCAGAACACCCATGTATCTTCTTGCTTCGTGTGTGTGCACACATGTGCGTTTGTCCTTCAGTAACCTGCCGTAACCGGCAAGGAGACATTTCTCTAAATGGTCGTGCAGAAGGAGAGGACATGTGTGGGGTTAGGGACACAGGGATAGGGCTCGCCAGGCCAGACTCCAGGATCCCTAGAGGACCTGTATTCCTGCCTCTCTGCTTGGCATTTCTAGGTCACTTTGGATGCAGAAACAGTCCGATGCCAGTGGGAAAGACATCTATATAAAGCCTGTACACCTCATCTGCACTACACCAGAGCACAGGACATGAGCATGACAGCCACATGTATTAAAAGTTTAATGATACTTGCCAAGCAGGACACATCGTGGCAGAAGTGTGTGTGTGTGTGTGTGTGTGAAGGGGTGGGGGGGCAACTTGGATGAAATATTACTCCTTTCATCTTTTGTATAAAAATTACATTTGAGCATTCACTTTCATAATCAGATCATGACTTTTGGTATGTTGCCAAGGGCTTGTGCAAACCCTCTAAAAGTGCTCCACACGTGACATTGCTGCCTGTGCATACATGCACGAGAGGGAGAACCGAAATGTAATCAATTTAAAAGCTATAACTACTTTTCAAATTCTGATGATTGCTTAAATGTAATAACATCTTGCTGTGTTATTGAATCTCGTTCTTGCTTGTGCTATATGGGCAAATAATTACACTGAGACGGCACATCATCTCCCCCCACGACCCCCCTAAAACCATGAACTCAATCAATGTACATTATTTCATGCACTCCATTACTGAGCTGCTAGACTCATTCACGGCTTTTCACAATACTATCAGAAAAAAAACTTCAAAAACTTAAAAACAAACAAAAAAAAACACTGTATACATGCTACCATTCAAAAGTTTGGGGTCTTAAAGGGGTCATATGATGCTGCTAAAAAGAACATTATTTTATGTATTTGGTGTAATGAAATGTGTTTAAAGTAAAAAAAACACATTATTTTCCACATACTGTACATTATTGTTTCTCCTATATGCCCCACCTTTTTGAAACGCGTTGATTTTTACAAAGCTCATCGGTCTGAAAAAGCGAGGTGTGCTGTGATTGGCCAGCTATCCAAAGCGTTGTGATTGGCCGAATACCTCAAGCGTGAGACGGAAATGTTACGCCCCTCACATACTGTTGATGCCGTGTCCCGGCCGGAGCGACGAGACAAAAACATTAAAACCCATTTCGCTTTCACAACGAAGCACACAGCATCTTCACGACATGGCTGCAGCATCAACAATACTACAGTGAGAATAAAAGTTATGCCTTCTTTCTTTGCGTGAACATTTGGGCGGCGTTATGCAAATCTTCCCACATAGTGAGGTAGATATTTGGGGGCGTGTTAGAACGAGCCGTTTTAGGTAGGTGTGGCTGACTCTGAACTTTTATTAAGAATATCTCTTTTGATTTGATACTTTAGTCTTTGCAACTTTACAGATCTTCTTTATGCACCAAGAGCTTGTAACACTCCAAAGAGAAAGGAAAAATTGAAATCGCATCATATGACCCCTTTAAGATTTTGTAAGGTTTTTGAAAGAAGTTGAATCTTATGCTTAACATGCATTATTTGATCAAAAATTCAGTAAAAAACAATGAAATTCAGTAAAATAGTTACAAACTGCATTTTTTTATAAAATAATAACATAAATATATTAAAAATATATTTATCAATACTATAATTAAATATATAAAATATAAAGATAATATATGTGGCTTCTTAAAAATGAGCTCAACACAAATCTGTTCACAAACAGATATTTTTGGAATGATATTTGACATAACTACACATAATTTGTCCTTGCCTGGTTAACAGGAGGTGATAGCAGGTGTCCAGCGAGGGCCAGTTTAACAGTGGTCTCCCAGATATACTTGCCCGCGCTGTCTCTGCCCGTCACCATGAACTGGATGGGTTCAGTTAGATTCGTCACATGTTGCTCTGCGTAAAGAGAGCCATCCGGCCGAACGCTGAACTTTGGGTCACTGCTTTCGAAAGAAACCTCTTCTATTTGTTGACAGGTTTCGAACTTCACTGCAAGAAAAGAGAGAAAGAGAGATTAGAGGGTAAGAAAAACATTAAATAATAACAATGGAACTCTCATTGCTGCCAGACGCAAAAACTGTTCAAAGCGATCTTATTTTTGGCCGACATGTTTCATTGCTCTTGCCCACACATTTGTCATTGTCTATCTCCCCTACTATGCTAGACTGCTTATTAAATAAAACATCATCGTTATAGACAGTATGAATGTAATGTAGTTATTACATCTAAGGTGGACAAGGCGTTATTGATTCAATACTTCATTCAGCCACATACAGACCAATAGACAAATAAATGAAATCAATGATATATGTAATAAATGATGGGCTATGGCTAAATTCAATAGCATAAGCAATGTACTGAACAAAAGATATCATTTGTCGATAATGTTTATAGTATATACAAAAAAGGATTCTCTTAATAACAGACTCTTCTGACAGAAGAAGTGTGAAAAATTCAGTTTCTCTTAAAACAAGTGAAGATAGCAAACAGAATAAGTGAGTCATATGCTTTCTCCCGCTATGGTTGCTTGGAAAGGTTTCTGGTCAACAATAGCAGATGGTCCATTCAGTTACACCTGAGGGAAAGTTCCACAGCTTCAGCTCTACTTAAAGTGAGCGAGCGAGCAAGTGAGAGAGAGAGCCATGTGCCATGTCTAGATTAATCACAGTTTAAAAATTAGAGCTCTATTTCACATTTACCAGAAGTTCAGTCGTAGAACTTTAGTAGACCACTTCTGCTCTTAGTATATGGGAGTCAGGGACTAGTTTTCACAAATAGTACATATTTCTCAGGTTGAAGGAATAGTTCACCCGAAAATGTGGTGAAATTTGGTGGAAATGTTCTCACCCTGAGGCAAGCCAAGATGTAGATGCATCTTGATTGGAGCAGATTTGGAGAAATTTAGCATTACATCACTTGCACATCACAATGGACTCTGGAGTGAATGGGTGCCGTCAGAATGACAGTCAAAACTGCTGATGAAAACATCACAATAATCCACACAGCTCCAGTCCATAAATTAACGTCTTGTGAAAACTGAAAAGCTGTGTGTTTGTTATTTGTGGATTATTGGAAAGTTTTTATCAGCTGTTTCATTGTGATGGCACCCATTCTCTGCAGAGGATCGATTGGGCTGTTTCATTGTGATGGCACCCATTCTCTGCAGAGGATCGATTGGGCTGTTTCATTGTGATGGCACCCATTCTCTGCAGAGGATCGATTGGTGAGCAAGTGATGTGATGCTAAATGTCTACATCTTGGATGGCCTGAGGTTGAGCAAATTTTAAGCAAATATTTTTAATATTAAATAAAAACAATTTATTTAAATTCATTTTTGAAAATAAATTTCTGTAAAGACACCTTAAATTACAGCTTTTTTTCTATAAATGTTCACTGATCATTTGCACTTTTATTGCTTGGTTGGGGGAATCACACGAACACACATTGACAATAGTGGGGTATGTTGTCACGATGTAACCTGCCATTACATTTACATTTATTCATTTGTCAGATTGACGAATGCTTTGTCCTGCTAATATTGCATTTCAAATTTCATATAAAGTTATAAACATCATTTAAAACATATGTGACCCAACACTATAGCTAGAGTTTCTACAGTAAAGCAAAAATAGTATATTTAAATTTGGGCTAAGGACACAAAGATGGTTTTGACTAAGGCGTTTTAAACCAAAACCACTATAGCACACTTTTTTTTTTATAAAAAAATAAAATAAATAAATAACCCTTGTGACAACTAGGCCCAGTCTCATCTATGCATTAGTGACACTTCAACTGCATATTGTTCTGACAGTGTTAAGTCTTTGCAGTCTTCCAGAACTAGAGGGTCAAAGCGTGCCAAATAGATTTGAGTGCCGCTTCTCTCATCTCTTTCTTCCCTCAGGATTGAAAAGAAAGAAAGATGGAACTAAAATCACTTCCTACTGATTTTATCTCTCTTCCACAATCCCACTGATAACAAGACAAATTGATTTCATAAATCACCGTGGGACCAAGTCACTGGGCAAAAATGTTTAAAAAATAAAAATAAAAATCTGCCATGAAATATCTTGCACGACAAGCTTTTTATCAAGCCATCTATCCAATTTACCACACGGCTTCCTGCCAGAAGATGCACCAAAACAACAGGCTAATAAAGCGTAGAATCCATTTCACCAATTGCAGCACGGCTTGCTCAACGCTCCAGAGTTTCGTCTGGTGAATAATTGCAAATGGGAGGGGAAGAGGCCAATATGCAGTTTTCAGAATGAGCACCAAATCACTGACACATGAAAGAATGCTGCCTACTTTAACAAGCTCTGCTCAAAACGGAAAAACAAAGTGCATTGTACTGGGAGAATAATAACATTTTACTCTGTCAGTTCTCCTGAAAATGTCTAAAAGATTTAAATCAAGAATCAGAGTGATTTTGCTATTTGGCAACTGCCACGAATGGTCTGAATACACTAATTGCAGCCTGTTGTTGATGGCAAAATTGTTAATTTAATTTTTTTCTCCTTCCTTACTAAGCATCAACAAAAACATCTGCCAGCAGGAAAGATAAAAAAAAACACACTCATGATAAAAAAAGAGAGATGGATGTTTCCATGAAGCAACAACGGCAGTCAATGTTTTTGTAAATTAGGCTAATTTGCTTTAATGGAATGAGCTAATTATTGTCATTGAAGGCTTTTTGTCACTCCACAACTGACATACAGAGGGTAAACCTGCGGATCAAGGGACAGAGGCTAAACCTGGAGTGTTTGCATAAGAAAAACACTGGATTCACGGGAGTTGTCCTGCATGATATTGTTTCATTATGGGATGGGATGTTGGCATGGGAACGCAAGAATGGTCGGCCTCAAAGTGTGTTGTTCAAAAACAACAAGCCCAAAGAAGATGCCAAACCAGAATTCCCTCTTACTCTCTCTGTCTTGCTCTCTTTCTTGTTTTCATAATGAAAGACAGGGTTGTACAGACATGTGCCCACGAGTCTCAGTTTCAGATGAAAAGTCAATTTATTGATCTCCTCATACATGCTAAACATAAAATGCCGACTAGCATTATTCAACAATTCTAACTGATTGACTATGCACTATTGAATCTGCCCCGAGTTTTGTTTGATGAACTTCCTGTTTACACTTGGCATATGATGACCAGCATCTGACCATCAGTTAAACACAGTGCACCTACTGTAAATTTTGTCCACATCAATAGGATTTATATAATATAAGGCAACTGGTGACTGAGTGTTTCAGGTGTATTTTGTAAAGCTTGTTGAGAGAAGATTGTCCATAATAATAATAGGAATGGTTTGTCGGACACGATATGTGAACGCAGATACGACAACTAGATCACAGATTTGTTTACACTAGTCTTTTTAATGTGCCTTTTGAGAGCATGCAGATAAGCAAGCGTTAATAATGAATGATTCAATGACTCGAATTAAAAACAAATTTTGTTCCTGAATGAATCAGCTATTTTGAAAACTCCTCACTATTAACACAGACTGATAGAGTGTTCATATTTGCAAGTTTGCAAATCCAATAAACAAGACCTTTTAGTAGGAGGTTCTTGGAATAGCAATTCAAAACAAGCTGAAATGTGGCCATGTGAAGTACAAAAATCCAGTACAATATTTAATCACAACTTCTCATTCTAGTCAGAAGCTTTAACTGCAGCACACATAAATAAAAACAACAAGAAAAATCAATAATCGATTGACGTTTCTGCACAAGGCAGCTTTATTGAAACTGCAATTCAGATTCTGGAATGTCAAGATCTAATGTGTAAGAAGATATGTGGGAGAGATATTGACCAAGAAGCAAGAATGAGAATAAGAAAAACTAAATGATCGTGTCTGTAAGAGTGTGTATGAGTGTATGCCGATGAGTATGTGGCTAGATGGATATATGGATAGATAGACAGACAGACAGAATGCTAGACAAAAGGAGGAATGCACAGAGAAAAGAAGAAAAAATATAGCCAAGAGCAGCTCTGTGATGGTGGGGATTGAGTGGCTGTGAGGTGTGTCCTCTCTCCACGTTCAGGCCTACAGTACAGGTTAAGACAGTTCAGGAGAGCTGCAGCGTTTGATGTTCTCCACAGGCTCCCCTGAAGGTCATTCAGCCCTGCGCTCACAAACAGAACAACATCACAAACTCAGGAGCTTTACAACAAGCTCTTTGTCTTACTGGGTGGTGTGTGGACACAGAGAGGTGTGCAGGGGTCATCTGGAGCTGAAGATGAAGCCTTCTCATGAATCAGGTGTAAGTGGAAAAACAACTCCTGCAATATGGATAGGATTTTGAGGGACAAGAGCATCAAAGCTGGAGATTTGTGGTTTTTACTTGATGTCTGTAAGCATTAGGTTAATCTATATGCCAGTGTACACCTAAACCTTGCCTTGCAAATTCACTTTTAACATACACACTCATTTAAAATTTACTTTCGCTTCCGGGGGGAAATGAATAAAAAATATTGCTAGCGCAACTTGTACTACACACATTGTTTTTGTCTAATCAAATGCTCTTTGGAATAAGATCCCCAACTAAATTAGAAACACCACCATCCTCCGACAAGTGTTTTAGCAGATTTATCTTTATACATTTATAAAATAAATGCAGCCTTGGTTATTATAAGAGACTTCTTTCAAAAACATTGAAAAAGACGTTTAAATAGTAGCGCAACTTCAGTGTCACTATTTTTTTTGGTGTTTTTTGTCATTCTTGGAGCCTTACAGCCTAAGAACACTTTTCCCACAAGGGAAAAAAAACGCCATATAAGAGTACTGAATGACATGAGGGCATAAAAAAGGAATTCAGGTGAACTATCCCTTTTTAATGTTTCCTGTCTAAATGATGGCTGCCAAAAAAAAGGGTATTGTTTAAAAGTCTTTGCAGGAATAAAAGATAGTCCTTCCCATTACCCCATGCCTGATCAGGTCCACCTGCAGCACCACTGCAGGTAGTACTGGGAAAAAGGGGCATGACATTCACAAAGACATCCACACACTCACAATTGCACAGTGCAGATGTGTGCGTGTGCATACACACACAAACACGTGGCAAGGTCTTCAGGTCTGGTACTGGAGGGCTGCATTGTTCCGCTTGACTGACGGAGGAATAATGTACAGCGGCACAGAACTCTCTGTACGACCAGCAGACCCGCACAACACAAAGACAGGGGGACAGTGAGGGCACCAAACTGTTACCCTCGCGCACACACATGCCAACCCAGGCACACACTCACGCGGGTCCCTCTGACCCAAACATTCTGTCACTTTTGACAATGGCAGTTATGCTTGATGAAGCGAAGTGGGTTATAAGACTGTAAGTCTGTGCCGCTCTTCACAGTCTCGTAACGGTGAAAATGTACTGCTTGTGAGTAATATGACATTCGCAGATGTGACTGATATATTATGCACTCAGGATGTTGAGTAAACAATTTAATACGCTGTTTTGTGAATTTCCCTTTGGAATGGCAAAATCTAACAAGTTGCAACATGTATTGCTAGGTCTGGAGTTTGAGGGGTAGAGCAGAGAGTTCGCATTTCATTCTGGCACTATTATTCAAAAGTTTGGGGTCAGTATGATTTTTTTAAATAATACTTTTATGCAGCATGGATGCATTAAATCAATCAAAAGTAGCAGTAAAGATGTTTATAATGTTGCAAAAGATTTTCATTTCAAATAGAAGCTGTTATTATTCAAAAGTAAGTCTTTTATCCCCCAAAATATACTATTATTTAGCACTATCATTCAAAATAACACTTTTATGCAGCATGGATGCATTAAATCAATGGTACTAAGTGGCACTAAAGATGTTTATGTTACAAAAGTTTTTCATTTCAAATAAAAGCTGTTATTATTTAAAAGTCAGCCCTTTTTTGGGGAAAAAAATAACTTTTATTTAGCAAGCATGAAAATAAATAAATAAATAAAATAAATCAAAGGCAACAGTAAAGGCATTTACAATGCTACAAATTTAATTTTAAATAAATGCTGTTGTTTTGAACTTTGTATTCATCAAAGAATCCCAAAAATAGTATCACATTTTCCTCAAAATATTATGCAGCACAACTGTTTTTGACCCAAACTTTCTAGCACTTTTTTGTATGATGGCGTTTCTGCTTGATGAAGTGAAGTTGGTTATAACACTCTCAGTTGGTTTTTAACGGTGTAATTTTTATTTATTTATTTATTTTTAATTTTTTGCATGACTAATACGACATTCACTGATGTTACTGTCATATGCTCAGGATATGTTGATTAAATATTTTAGTTCATCGTTTTCACAACTTTCTCTTTGAAATGACAAAATCTAACAAGTTGTGATGTGAATTGATAAGTCTGGAGTTTGGGGGGTTGTTTGTGTTGGGAAAACAAGCTATGGCACAGAGATCGGACGCGCTTCAAATCCTCCTTACAAAAACACATGTCTGGACTGCTAATTAGTGTGAATGAACCAAAACACTTGTTTAAACATCCCACCTTTAATTAGTCATGACCAAAGGTTTTCAAACGGACCCCCCTCAAGAGAGTTCTAGGGGGTCCCCAGAAAAATGTAGCAAAAAAAAAGTGTAATAATGTAAATAAAGTATGTGGTAACAACCACACCACACAGTGTCCATATCACATATCATATTTGTGCGACACATATTTGTTGGTGTCTCTCCAGGCCTTTGTCCCGGCTTGTTTTAAGGAAGCGAAGACACCAGCCTTCAGGCTTTTCTGTGCGTTCATTTAAGTGTGACGCAAGGACACTACAGAAGCCTGAAGCTACTTTAGTGTTGATCACCTCTCCAGGGGTACAAGATTACAGGTAAACAAACAGCAGCAGCTCTGCTCAGCCAGCCAATTCGCCTCAACATGCTTTTTGCATTCATACAAGTTGTAGAGTGTCACAGAGTTTGATATATATGTACATAGACAAGGCACTCATCCTTATTCATAGAACATAAGTACAATATATAACAGTATAAGTGATCATTCTGAAGACAAAAGCCAGTGAAAATGGAGGGCTGGGATGCTTGCGTTCTCTAATTCACAGTTCCCTTGTTGTGTTGAATAGTCTTAGGCACTCAGAATATTTCCCCAGAAGACACATTTGATAAATAATAAAATACACAGAACGCTTCTGTCAAGAAGGACTGACTGAAGTTTTGGGATGTTAGTAAGCTTTTAATTTGCGTTTCCTTCTGCCTAGCTTTATCTCTCTTTAACACTTTATTTTCTCAGCATTTCTCTCCACTTTCTTGCCTTTTTTTCTTGAAGGCAAGTAATCCCAAGTCCCTAAATGGAACAGCAATTTTAATTTGCTGCTATCATTTCTACCAGAGGTCTGTGGATGTTGTATAGCCATCCTCATCTTCCAGTCTTTTTTCTCACACTCATACAAGTATACATATCCGAAAGAAGCGTAAAAATCCTCAAAACCACAAAAATGCTGAAAAATATATATCTGCTGACTGGAGATTTGGTTTCAGAGTAAAACACACAAAAACACTCTGACAGCCTTCATCAAATAAACTGACTTTGGGTCTTTTAAGCCATAAACAGTCCAACGCTCATGCATGATCCTACGCAGACGCTACAACTACATATTTTCAAAGCTAGCCAGTTGATGGGCTGTCTGAACCGGTTTGGACCGCTTTCAGGTTCAGCGACCATGTTTCTGAGGGGGCTTTTAAATAAGACACATTCTCATATTTGAAAACAGCTGAGACTCATTTTTATCTTGAACTCAGCACACTATCTTAAACACACAACACTCAAGGTGGGATGCTTAAAACAACAGCAGTGGCCAAAGATGTCCATTGAAAAGTGTATGGCTGTAGTGGCGATTCATTAAAAGGAATTAATTTAAAGATGCAACTTTTCCAACAGGGTTTTTTTTCCCCATGCAAACTTCCTCACAGCTAAAGTAAAGCACACTGTCCAATTTAAGCAGCACTTTTAAAAAGACCAAAGCAAACACATGTAAGAAAGTTTCTATATACACTAATCAATCTTACTAATAGACTAGTGGTGTAACAACCATGGTGACCCATCCATATTTGACATAGTTATCTATCCTTTTTACAATTTCTCACATTTTTGATGTCACCAAAATCTTTTAGATGGACTAATGCTGTCAATTGTTCATGAAATATTTATTTTTACTCATAACTGTAAGTATTCTTATGTCCAGATGATTAAATATCCCATCAGTGCCCGCTGTCATAGATTTACCAGCTCTGATCGGAAAACTGCCATTGAATACATATCTACAATTTTTGTAGCAAAAAAGACTCATTGTTGGAACTGACAGGCAAAACTGGATGCATGTTGAAAGAAAGTCAAAATACTAACGGATGAATTCACTGAGAATGAATTGCACTCACTGACAACATAACTTATTTGCAAACGCTATCTGTGTTGTTTTTGTATCTGATTAAGGGAACTGCATCAGGATTTGGTGAACAGTGAATATTTAAAGGTAGGCTATGTAATTTTTCAAAAACACTTTAGAAAACTGATTCGGGCCGAATAGCAAAACAAACTGGTAGCCAATCAGCAATAAGGGGAGTGTCTACTCGTGATGTGGATGAGAGAGCTTTCAGTGCATGGGACGGACATTAGCTGAGCCGAGCGACAGAAAGATAGAGATGGCGGATAAAAAACAAAAGAGGAAAATGTCTGCAGAATGATAAGGCAAGAAGTAGGACCCGTGTAAATATCGGATCAGCTTTCCAGCGCTGGAGAGAACTCAAGGAGCGGAGGCCTGCGATCGGACGCCGAGGTTGCTTTGTTTCTTCTCAATAGGTGAGTAACACCGTGTCTACAACAGCTAAAGTCTGCCTACACTGGACGCGATCAAACGACCGTTGAAAACCATTTGAAATTTGTGTCAGCACGTCATAAATAGAACCCGGCAGCAGCTTTCTGTCGGGATTTGTTGCGCCGCGCCGCTCACGTCCGGTGTAGACTAACATTGGTTTCGCTTTGTTTCACAGAACTAATCGTTGCCTGGGTTGCGTACGTATATGTGGGGCGGAGCTATCAAAATAGGGGCAAGACCCTTTTGGGGTAAGGGCGTGTTTGTTTTGGTGATTTCAAATATCAACATTGGCTACCAGAAATCGCTTACCCTGCCTTTAAATAGAGCATAACAGTATACAATTCTAAATAAATTAATAAACATTAAAATAAAACCCTTATATATAAATATACATATTTAAATAAAATAATTCATTTGTTTACCTGGATACCATTAATTTTAATGTCAAAGGAGTTCAGCAGACAAAAAGTTTGGGAATGCTGCTTTAAAGAAATAACGCAAAAATGACAGAAAAGGAACAAAATATGTGGTGAAAAAAAAATTCTGAAAATGTATTCGAGAATATCTCTTGCATTTCTTAAAACTATCCAAAATAGCTAAACGCTTATTTTAAATGCTTATTAATAATAATGCATACACGTTTGCACATCAAAAATCTTTGTGATTCTACTTGTTTTCTTTTTATTTATTATAAAAAAAACAAATAAACAAACATAAAAACCCTTGCTACCTGTTCTGCGTTAGACTAACCAAGTCTTGTCATAATATTGCTCCTTTGTTGGTTTTGATTGCTTCTATTGTCCTCAGTTAGCAGTCGCTTTGGATAAAAGCGTCTGCTAACTGACAAAATGTAAATGTAATGTAAATTATTCAAATTTCACTAATTTGATTGCAGATGGTTAGTGAATAAAAGGACATGGGGGATGAAAAGTAAGGATGCGTAATCTACTGAGAATGGAAAAATGAATGACAGAACTATTTCTCAAGTTTTGAAATGAGTGTCACTGGCCACAGCATGCAGTCTAGAGTCTAGAGTAGTGTGATATGAATTTGAGTGGATGATTATTTTGTTCATTTATTTATCTGTCCAGCCAAGCTACTACAATCTGATCCATCAGAGAGAAAACACTAGTGTGAAACGGTTTAATTATGTTGTCTTTTTTTTTTTATATATATTCAGTCTAGCACCTTAGAAAGAGACAGAGAAAATCAATACCTCCCTCACCAGACATAGAACACGCTAACGGTCAATGACGCACCTTTTAGAAATGAATCCATATTTGTTTGAAGTGGCTGTGGCCTGTTCCAGAAATACCTGTTTATCTGAACATTACATTCATCTGCATCGTTCCTTTCCGACAGCTTCTAGCTGCTTTCCGTTGACAAAAAGATGATTTATATAGCTAAAAATGACTAATGAAAGATATCTCAAGGACATCTCATTTTAATTTCCTGAATGAGCTATAAACCGAAGTTAAAAGTGCAATAAACAAACAAATGAGCAAGTTTACTTAAAATGAAATAATTTATTCGAAATTATGTTTCCTGACCTATTTTTGTAGGACTTCTGAAAGACGGTTTCGCCTGATCAAGATGACAGGTGACAACACAGCATGCGAAGATATAGTTTCCACCTGCGCTCTGCCTGTTAAAGCATGCTGAGCGCTGGAGACTGTAAGCTCAAAGAACACTATAAGACAGGAGTTCTGACCTTTCTGTGTCTAATTTACACGTTCACATACACACATGCAAATACACACACTCCCAAGGTTGCTCCCTCTGCAGGTTACTGTCAAAGCAATCTCTTCCTTTGCCATTTAGTGGCAGGTGGCTGTACTCGGGTCCACAGGGACACTCATTGTTTCTCAAAGAGCAATGGCACAATAGGTGTGACAGGCCTCCACCGTCTGACTATCTCTGGCTTCTCCCTGTGCAATGACTGCTAAGAGTTTTTTTTTTCTTATCAGATTCTGATCTCACCACGGAACAAAAACCCTTAAAGGTCAAATGCTCGCGTCTTTGCGGCGCAGTATGTTTGCTTTCCTCTCTTTGTGATTTCCTGATTTCCTTTTTTTCATCCATTGATCATAAAGTTGACCTTCCAAAGGACACGCTCACTACAGGCCTTCCGGATCTCCACTGACTTTTGAAACAGCCTTTGTCTTCTTGATTTTTATTTTCCTTTCAGTTGTGCTGCAAATAAGCTTTAGATGTGCAAGCAATGCGCTATGTGCTTTGTTATTAGCGATTCAGCTCATTTCAGTCAACTGTCATCATGTTGGCTTCCCAGGCTTAAAGAGATTCTAAAAATCATCTTCTCAACTCTTATAACTTTAAATAAAAAAAGACACTTTGAAACACGTTTCAGCTGTTTTTGTACAACTACCATTACGATATTTGATAAAAAATACAGTAAAAGCAGCAATATTTAGTGTTTTCAAATGATTGATCGCGTCCAAAATAAGTTTTTGTTTACATAATATATGCATGTGTACTGTGTTTATTTATTATGTATATATAAACACACAAACATACTGTCCAGTATATATTTTATATATCAAGCCAATCAAGATGGCGCCGCACATGGCCGCCTTGGTTTGTTGCTCCTTGGTACTTTTACTGTTTTTGTTTGTTTGTCCTGTCTTAAGCAACATTTTTCCGATCAGCTTCACTAGAAATTAACTCTTGGACATAAGGAATACCACACCAGATAACTTTTTGCAGACGTTTGAACATTCAGATGTTTTACTGGACATTTTAGTCGGAAGAGCTGCGTTCCTATACAAGCACTCCAAGCGACGCAAGCGAGGAAAGCGCGCCGGCGCGCTCGTGAAACTCCGTCAGAGTGGTTTTAGGACTCCGCTGCCGAGTATTCATCTGGCGAATCTCCGCTCCCTTACAAATAAATGAGACGAACTACATCTCCTCACCCGCACACACAAGGACTTTTTAAACTCCGCTGCGCTCTGCTTCACGGAAACCTGGCTTCACGGGGCCATCCAGGACAGCGCGCTTCATCTAACGGGCTTCCAGCTGTTTAGAGCAGACCGTGTCACCGAGTCGTTGGGGAAAACGAGAGGTGGTGTATTATGTTTTTATATCAATGAAGGCTGGTGTACAGATGTGACAGTTTTAAAGAAGATGTGCTGCCCAAACTTGGAAGCTCTCTTTATTAACTGTAAGCCTTTTTATTCACCGCGGGAGTTCTCCTCATTTATTCTGGTGAGTGTGTACATTCCTCCTGACGCGCGTGTGAACGCGGCGCTAGAACTGTTGGCCGATTACAAAACACACAGAGCAGCGTTATCCGGACTCTTTCATTATCATTCTCAGAGATTTTAATAAAGCTAATCTCACCCGTGAACTGCCTAAATATATAGACAGCACATCACGTGCCCCACCAGAGATAGCTATCTACTGGACCACTGCTACACTGTTTTAAAGGATGCATACCACTCTGTCCCCCGAGCAGCACTGGGACTCTCTGATCACTGTATGGTTCATCTTCTACCAGCCTATAGGCAGAAACTCAAATCTGCTAAGCCTGTAGTAAAAACTGTAAAGACATGGACTGTTGAAGCAGAGCAGGATTTACAGGCCTGCTTCGAACTTACTGATTGGAGTGTTTTTGAGGCTGCGGCTACTGATCTGGATGAGCTTACTGACACGGTGACATCCTACATTTGTTTCTGTGAGGACGTGTGTGTACCCACCAGGACTTATTTAACATTTAACAAGGACAAACCTTGGTTCAGTACAAAACTCAAATAGCTTCGCCAGGCCAAAGAGGATGCCTACAGGAGTGGGGACAAAGACTTGTACAAACAGGCCAAATACACCCTAAATAGGGAGATAAGAGTGGCAAGGTTAACCACTTACTGTGCTCCCCTATTTTTTAGCATTTTCTGAAAAACGACATACCTAAATAAAAATGTCTGTAGCTCTTGAACCCTATGGTCTATATTTATAAATCTGGTATTGTTTGAAACTAGACACTTGAACCTTTGTTACTCTGGAGTCATAATAACTCAAAATTAGTATAGCAACAGAGTAAAACAAGGTAAAATGTACATGAAAGTGACTTACGATATCTTTGAATGAAATTCACTAAGGGAAAAATGGATGAGGCTTTAATGCTATTGGCCTGAAAACACCATAAAGATAAAGCTGAATGTCTGACCATATTTTGATTCAAATTTGAAGATGATACTCCCAAAAATGTAGTTTCTGTAAGCTTTTATTTAAAAAAAAAGTCTAGGCGTTTTTTCAAAAAAAGCCATTTGGAGACTCCAAATGGACACCTGGT
>NW_015505304.1:1059804-1072491 GCF_001515645.1 Sinocyclocheilus grahami
ATACTCATACACACATATACACACTCAATACTCATACACACTCAATACTCATACACACATATACACACTCAATACTCATACACACATATACACACACACACATATAAATATACATATACACATATATACACACACACACACACACATTTTAACAATTTATTTAAGTCCACTTAAGAGAAACACTCCCCCCACTCACCATCATGAACAGCACTGTGGCTGCAGTGGAGTCATTCAGATTCCTGGGAACCACCATCTCACAGGACCTGAAGTGGGACCCTCACATTGACTCCATTGTGAAAAAGGCTCAGCAGAGGTTGTACTTCCTTCGTCAACTGAAAAAGTTCAACCTGCCACAGGCGCATATGACACTGTTTTACTCAGCTGTTATTGAGTCGGTTCTGTGCGCCTCTATAACTGTCTGGTTTGGGTCAGCCAGCAAATCATATATAAGAAGACTGCAGCGGACTGTTAGGACAGCAGAAAGGATCATTGGTGTCCACCTGCCCAATCTTCAGGACTTGTACAACTCCAGAGTGAAGAAATGGGCAGGTAACATCATCAAAGACCCCTCTCACCCCGGACACAACCTGTTTGCACTTCTCCCCTCAGGCAGACGCTACAGATCTCTGTGCACTAGAACATCTAGGCATAAAAACAGTTTTTTCCCCCATGCCATCTCCAGCCTAAACAGCTAACACAGGAATTATTACCTGTGTTCTGTAATTAATGCCTGTAATTCATTCTCCATCTCTAATTATTGCCTCTCTCTCAAGTACTATGTCAAAACATATGCATATTTTTTATACAGCTGTATATAGAGAGTAAATAATGCACAAATCTGTACATAAATCTTCTGTTCCAGATTCATACACATTATTATTTATTTTTAAGTCTTATTTAAATGTTTCTGTTCTCATGTCAGATATGTATGTACTGTATATATGTATGTATGCATGCATGTACCAAGAGCTTCTTAAAAACCACAAGAAATTCCTTGTGTGTTTGCGCACACTTGGTGAATAAAGCTGATTCTGATTCTGATTCAGATTTTGAAAATATTTACATGTATATACATTTATATTATTATATTTTATATTATATATAAATATATTTAATATATAAACATAACATATTTTTCTTAAATATATACATGCACGTGTTTGTATTTATATATACATAATAAACATACACAGTACACACTCATATATTATGTAAACAAAAACTTTTCGATTGATCGCGATTAATCGTTTGACAGCACTAGAAATATTGTAAAATTTTACTACAATTTAAAATAACTGTTTTGTAATATATTATAAAAAATTTGTATTTATTCCTGTGATGGTAAAGATCATTACTCCAGTCTTCAGTGTCACATGATCCTTCAGAATTCATTCTGATATGCTGATTTGCTGTTCAAGAAACATTTCTTATTATTATCAATGTTGAAAACAGAAAGTAAAAAAAAAAAACGCATTTATTTGAAAAAGAATATTTTTGGAACAATGTAGAAGTCAACATTTTTAACAGAAGCATTCCTACAATGATAGACATACAACTTTTAAGCTCCAAAAAGATCATAAAGATAGCCTGTAATGATCTTAATTCATATGTTTACCTGCATACTGTGAAGATGCAACTGTGTAAAATATAAATATTTTCCCTGCTTTACAGAAATTATGCATAATGGCACGAATATGCAGGGAAAATTTTAAAGGGACATACATTTTATTTCTGAAAATGTGCCTAAACCTAAATGTTTCTTTACGTTAAATAGTTATTCAAAATTCACAAAATAGGTTTGGGGGAAAAAAAACTTTGCACTGAATAGGATGTCAATGGCTAGGAATAGGGATAGTCAAAGGGATAGTCCACAACATTCTTCAAAATATCTTCTTTTGTGTTTTACAGAAGAACGCAAGCCACCAAGTTTTGAAATAACGCGCAAGTAAATTATGACAATTTTCATTTTTGGGTGAACTATTCCTTTTATGACAGCTGCCTTGTTACAATATAAAGCAAGTGTGATATTATTGGGCATATTCGGCACAATTTGAATAATGCCATAGCACATATACTCTGCTGTATTTCCAATTTTATAGAGCAAGCATTCAAGGATTTTCGCTTTAGCCTGCAAGTCCTCCAAAATGATCAGGGCAAGGGATCCTCACATACACACCTACACACTCTCTACACACAAACTGGCTTATCGTGTGTGGTCTCAAACCACATTCACATATTCCTCAACAAGGCTTCTCACCTCTCACACTATCTCATCAGCTCTGCAGCCCTTTGGCAGGTCCTCTGAGCTCCCTGTTAATAAATAAACATTTGCAGCACACACACACAAAAAAAAGTTTAAGGAGGACGTGTATGACCTCTCTGTCAGTCTCGCTGTAACTTTTCTATGTGTTCAGCCGTTGCGGAGCTGGAAAATCCATTAGACACGATTGCTGTGCTGGTAATGCTGCTGAGAGAGCTAAGCAAAAGCCGTTTTCTGGGAGACTGAAAAATGCTAAGGTTGTCAAGCTTGAAAAGAACGACATAATACCTGACACACTTAATGGCTTACACAACCACAGTCGACCCCTTCCTATTTCCCGCTAATTCTCTCTCCGATACGGCATTACATTGGAAAGCCAATGATTTAAGTGCATAATTTTGATGTGAACTTTATTAGCCTCCATTTCACCATGCGAGCTTATTACAAATAAAGACTTATTTACAATGCCGGTCTGGCGCATGGAGAGGGCCGGCTCTTTCGACATTATACCATTTCCACTTATATATCCAGCTCTTATTGAAATGAATCAATTTTCAGTCATCTTCAAGCTTTCATATCAGCCCATAAATAGCTTGCTAACATTCCGCTCATTTTATCCGCAGCCTGGAAGCAGCACACATTAATACATGCAATAAATATATCCCTGACCAATCCAATGAGCTAGACAGCCTTTGATTTGCCTATTAAATCAATGCAGTTACAGATGAGTCTTACATATTAAGACTGGATTGTAATGCAGGAAAAGGTAAAGTGGTTTACTATAGGGCTGATCATATCATATTTTACATTAATTTAAATTAAAAGAGTTTACGTTGAAATATTTTTAAAAAATTATTCGGCAACTGTACTTTATCACATCTAAAAATAGCCAAAAGGACAGTATTTTAAATACTGTCGTTTTAAGACAGGACACCTCTAAGATCCAGCAACCAACAAGAAAATATATATTTTTTTTAAACTATCTATATTGTACAATGCATTGTCATTAGACCATACAGACCGCTTTATTGTATGTTTTATGTCATTATGTTTTTTCTAAAAAAGGTTAATATTACTATTAATGATGATCAAAATTATTATTATTATTATTAAATAATTTACTATATTTTTGAGGAACTGGTAAATTCTCTATTGTTGACTCATTTTTACTCAGTATCACATGGTTTTGTTGACCTCAGCAAATTCTAAATCTACAAAACTGCAAGCTGCATAGCCTGTAACAACCTTTGTGGTTTGCCACCCAAAGATTTTTAGTATCCCCACCTGGCCACCCCATTAAAAATTTCTTGGACGCTCCACTGGAGCTCACCAACTGTATGTGTGCAGTTTAGGACTCTTGCTAACATTCCCATTATCATAAAATAAGCTGTTTGCAATGAACAATAAATCTCTTATTTACTCTGCGTCATGTTGATTATTCTGGCTTTGTCGCATTGCTCACTTCATTGTATATCGGATGATACAGCATCTGCATTGCAAGTGAACGGTGCGATATCTAGCTAATACAAAATGATTCTGAATTATGATGCTTTTCATTTTTGCTTTTTCGCTCTGATTCATGCACACAATAGCAATGTTTGTAATTGGTTACAACAGACAACCACTGCAAGGAATACAGCAGCCCAAAATGAAATGCTGACATGTTTCACAGTTTGTTAATCATAGTATCATAATCTCCATTATTTATTCAATGAATTATTCAGAAACTAATTTCACTTTAATCCTTAAAGATGGTTTAATGAAATCCATTAGACTTCAGTTTTACAAAATAAGGAAATAATATTTCTTATCTGCCTCCGACTTAGGTGGGTGGAAAAGAAAAAGAGAACGTGACGCACACACTTGGACGTGATCCTGGCTGACAGCTGCATGTTCCTTTTATCCCTTTTTCTTGTCTTGCAGGTGCTGTGCGGAGAGGGGGATAGAGAAGATTGAACGATCATGGGTCACAGATATTTCAAATGCCTTTTGCGCCGTGGCCTTGCAGATAAGAACACAAAATGGAAGATCCTCAGAGCCAAAATGTTAAGCAGGAGTTAGCGCAATATTAAGCAGCAGACCTAGCGTACATGATTAATGTTTCTGTCCTAACACAGTGGTCACTGCAAGGCACAAGCAAGAAAATACTACAAAAGATGGCTTCTTCTCAGGATACGACAGCTTGAATTGATATAAGTACACAATTTTGAAGAATAACTATGAAGATATGTAGCATTCAGCCAAAGTGACTTACAGTAGCCTTAGTACAGGGACAATCCCCCTAGAGTAAACAGGGGTTAAGTGCCTTGCTCAAGAGGGTAATAAGCTCATGGATCACTCATTGAGGGGTTTGAACCTACAGCCTATTGTTAACCATTACACCACACCAATTAAAAACGTCCCTTGTTCATTGCAAGTTACTGTGCGATATACAGTGAAAAACTGTAAATGGTTTAATACTACATTGTGTCTTTTTTTGGACGTAAAAACTTTGAATTATCATAGAATGTACAATGAAAAACAGAAAAACACATGACATGATTTAATTTTATATAATTTTGTTTCTTCACAATTTTGTTATTAGTAATGTATATTATTAAGATGTTTTGTGTTCCATTTTCAGCTAATTCATTATTGTTCATTGCTTTATTTTAGTGTCATGTGTTACACTGATGGTATGTTGTCTTTGCATGTAAGACCCTGTGCACTGTCTATACACAATTACTGGATATATTTTAGGCCACTCAAGCTTTGTTTCTATTGTACCACCTATATTATTATGGCGGTTATCAGTATTTTCATAACCACATTCATTTCCATTCATTTAAGATTTGCTTTTAAGACTTCTTTTGTATACTGTATTAACACTACATCACACAAATATATGGTCATAACTCTGAAAACATAGTGGTATGCCATAATATAGGAAACATTTCTATTATTATTATTTTTATTTTACAGTGAAGTCTGGCAACCACAGCTGCCAGTTTTTTTTACTGTAAATTCAAGGGAATATTTATGATAAGTGAACTTTTGCACCAGTGCCACTAGCCAATGCAAAATCATGCATCCTTATTCACTAACTGCTCATAATGAAGTTTAACCAATATTTAAATACATTATCATTATTTTCAGTGCAAACTTGCCTCCTTTCAGTATGTAAATTCCTATGTAAATTATCCTCATTATAGATTGTTCACAAAACAACCTGGTGCAATTACTGCCTTTCAAAAGAGATGTATGTGTACATTTTCTATTGATCGTGACAACAATAACTGATTAAATGATGGAGCAAAGTATTATAACAGCTTCTATTCAGTCTTGTGTTATAGATGAAAACTCTTTCTGATTGATAAAGAGTGATGTGGTAAGGCCCCAAATATAAAAAAGTACACCAGATTGCAGTAGTCTGCTACAAATCCTCCACTGAATCATCTAGTAAAGGTGCAGTCACATTACATGTAGCAAAATTTTGCCATCAAAAAAGGTCAATTGTCTATTGTCAATAGTGTAGTAATGCATAAAGCCCAGCTCACACACTTTCAAACCAAGCAAGCTTTCTGCTGGTCACAGTGGTGAATAAACAACTTAAACACACTGCAAAATAAGTGTTGAGAAATTTTCCCCCTCACATAAAATTCGTGATTGGATGGATTCCTATTAAAATGACTGGATTTTGTCTGAAAATTTCCCAAATACCAGTAAATGTGTCCGCACCTTAGTCTATCAGCATTACCTGATTTACATAATTCTTCAAATGAATCTGGCGTTAAAACAACGCACGCAGCGAATGATTCCCCCCAACAGCTTGTGAAACGAAGTGTATATGATTTCCTGTGAGTTTGCCTACTCACGTATAGAGCTGAGCAGGGAGGTTTACTCACACAGGAGACTGAAACAGTGTCAAAAAATTTCTGAGACAGAGAGAGTGGTCGATATCTTGTCTCCTTAATGTTGCTGGAATGCACCTCATCGTCGACAAGTGAGACCGCTGGCAAAGGGGCTGTCAAAACCTCCGCAAAACCCATTGTCAAAACAGACCCTGAACAGCTCCGAACGCATAGAAACCAATCCCACTGAATGTCAGCGCACGACTACCATTTGTCAGGGCTCCCAACCTCTTCCCATACCCATCCCGAACCTCACTTTACTCCCAGGAAAAAAAAAATACTCTGAACTTTTATTACTGTCAACAAGCAAATGCCTAGTAAGTTGTATATGCACCACATGTCTCTCTGGTGCTGTGAGAGGTATCCAGCCGAGCTTTAGCTATAACAGTCTGTCTGCCTCACCTCCTCTGGGCTGTTTTTCTCCTCGTGAGGAAACAGCTCAGAGATAACATGGAGATGGCTGACTATCTGTTGCTTCAGATTAAGAAGGAGGAAGGCAAAATAAGTCGGAACGTCTTTCTTAAATCTGACAGAAGGATAGTTTACACAAGCATGAAAGAAGGAGAGAGCGCATACTTCGTACAAACACCTGTCACTTGGTTGAAGATATGGTCAGACAGCAGGGAAGTGAGGCTACCTGAGACACCCCGCATGGGATTGTACGTCATAAGCGGGTTTACTTCTGTCGCTAGCCATAAACCTCCTCCTGTGAGACTTCATAAGCACGGCCAGCTTGTAAGCTAAGAACAGTGTTCCCTTTAGCGAGATGTCAGCAGGCTAGAGACTCCAGACACAGTCGGAGTGACACACTCATATGAGCCTGGTGAGGTTACCAAAACGCAAATAGTTAAAAAGGCGCTAAAAGCCGAGACGTCGCTTATCTGTGGCAGACAGCAGTTAGTCGTCTCTTTTGTTGCGAAGGCCCCTCAGCAGAGCTCCATCACAGGGCCAAAGCCTCTTCGATAGTGCCATGTGGTGGTCTTCTGAAATAAAGCAAACCTCCTGTTTGGATTTGTTTTTTTTAGTGTAACAGATTAGTTTAATTTAATTTTAACACAAGTGTCTGGGTTATAGACATATGGAACGCAGTATACAAAACTTGAGGCTTTGGCTTCTTTCGAACTATTTTTATTGGCAGAGAAAAAAAAAACAACAACAAAAAAACTAACCGGCCACAAGCTGTTGTTCTGAATATCAGTTCGAATGTAATATAATATTCAGGTCAACAGTGTGAGTATGAGCAGTATTGCTTTTATATAAATGCTTAATAAAAAAAAATACATTTTAGACAAAATATTGCCAGTCACTTTGTCTATTTTTGCTCTTCCAACAAATGCAGTTCAAAAACAGTCAAAAGAGAATCAACCGAGCGACACAGTATAGTCACTTTTTTCCTGAATGAGTAATTGTCTTGAATGAATTGTTTGAAAAATTGAAAATAAGAACTATAATAAAGTGACAAGCACATTTGTGTAGTTTCAACTTGCTTGTTGTTTGTTACTGGGGGAAGTAGTGGCCTAATGGTTAGAGAGTCGAACTCGTAACCCAAAGGTTGCGGGTTCGAGTCTCGTACCGGCAGGAAATGTAGGTGGGGGGAGTGAATGTAGGTGCCCTTGAGCAAGGCACCGAAACCCCAACTGCTCCCCGGGCGCTGCAGCCAGGTGTGTGTTCACTGCTGTGTGTGTGCACTTTGGATGGGTAAATGCAGAGCATTAATTCTGAGTATGGGTCACCATACTTGGCCACATGTCACTTTCACTTCACTTCACTACTGATGGATGTTGTTTGATTATTTTTAGTCACCTTCTTTTTAGACCATTAATCAAAAAATCCTCTGTAAACACTGCAGGTGTCATGAAGGTTGGAGACATGCAGTGCCAGGTTTAATTAAACTAAGCTTAGTGCTCGCCAAAAAAAAAAAGAAAAAAAAAAGTGGCTCACTCACAAACCATCATTCCAAATAATTTCAAGATAATTTCTATTTGGAGATGTTTACTTTGCAATTAGTCTGTCCATTTGGAGAAGTTGCACACATTAAAGCCATTTTGGGGACCATATGCATTCATGATAGACAGGCATTATCGTGTCGACAGGGTAATCAGCCAATCACAGCAATGCAGAAGCCCTCCCTTCTCTCACATGCCTTTTCACCTACATTTCACACCATATTTAAGGTTTTCAGTGAGAACTCGATGGTCCCAAAGGGAGGTAAAAAGACACAACCTTCCTCTGAATCGTTATCCTCTGGTATCGCTGTTGCTACATTAGAAAAATAAGTGTCAAAATATATATATTTTTATTTGTTAAATTTTTTAAAGGAGGCACTGTCAGACAGCATTTGGACAAAACGCCCCTGCCCTTAAATGAGGTTGTCATTGGCGCCCAACAGTGTTTATGCAAAGATGCGCCAAATCACAGTAATGAGCTGCAGCATGTGTCGGACTGAACATCAGACGTTCTAAAAAATTATGGGTAGAGAAAAAGCAAGTGAGAGAGAGATGATAAGGTGAAAAAAAACTGTTGCTTTGATAATGGCTGAAGCTAAGGGAACTCAAATTTTATCACCAGAAAGGCTTGGAGGCTAAAATAAGAAAAAAAAATGCAACATAGAGTGTGTGAGAGAGAGAGGTTTGATAAATGAAATTGGAAGAAATAGTACACAGATAAGAAGTACAGCAGGGGGAATGGAAATGCGTGAAGTGACTTAAGCAACCACAACATCCCCCACCTCTCTATTCAGCAGAGTTCCTGTCTCATTAAAAATGAATAGTTCCATGATCAGAACTCAGCACTGGAGTAGAGGTGAAAAACACACTAGTGCGGGCAACCTCACCGTCTGCACTGCGAATCCTTCACTCTGTGTCCTTCATTAATTCAAGGCGGATGTTGATACAGTCGGCCCACATGGAATACGTTATAGATTAATGGATACTATAAACTACAGCATCCACCAACTAAACAAATTTGATAATAATCCTAAAAGAAGCATTCCATGACCCTGACAAACAAAAACTCTGATCCAGCAGAGTTCATTCAATAAGTAAGATTACCAATCACATAAACATCATCTCCTGGAGGTGCAGGAGATGCACGTCAAGTGTTATTGACTTCCCCGCTGCAATCGAAAGATGGTCCAAACTATATAATCCCCGTATGAACAGGATTTCATTCTGTATTACAACATGCAGCAGTGGATTTGTGAAAATAATCGAGTGTATTATGGTCATTGTTGTCACGGCTAACTCCGGCGTTATGTGAGGGCTCGCTGTGCCACTTATGCAGAGGACGAGCGTGGCCATGGATGTAAACAGTGCAATCAAACAGATCTGCAAGTATTTATTCAAGAGCTTTGAGTGAATGTGTGTGGGATCGTGCTGAGCTTTTGCAGAGTACAAAGCAAATCTGTCACCTCGTGGTAGAAATTCACTTTCCTGAACTTTCACTTTCAATGTACTGTACCTATTCCAACAGTCGAGTGTATAGCTACCAGTAAAAAAAAAAAATACACTTTTCAATGCAAGCATCATACCTCATCATGCCATACCATTGTTCATTATACTTATTTTGCATCTCAGTTTTGATCTTTTGTACTGTACATTTCAAGTAACAGGAAATGTATATAAGTTAGAACGAAGGAACAATAATTATCTATAACAGGATACATTTAAGCAAAAAAAAAAGCCCAAGTTGAAAGCTAATGTCTAACTGTATTATATAATCAATGAGTGGGTATAGCAATATGCATGACCATATTTTCCCATTAAATTTAAATGGCGGCCCCCAAAGCGCTTTGAATGACAGCTTCCATATGGTAGATGCCATTATGAATTACAGTGATTATCTGCAGCCTGTAAAAGCAGAGCGAGGAAAAAATAATAATAACAGTAATAAAAAAGGCTCCAAAACTGAAGACAGATCTCACATTGATGAAAAGGAACAGGCACACAGCACGCTCACGACTCTTTCCGGCCATCGAGAATGTTCCACTAATGCGTACAAATGTCAACATTCTTTTTGTCTCACACTCGCTCTATCTTCAGCATAACCTTTTGAAAAATTTAACAATATGACCTTAAGAAAGAAAGAATGGAAGTCAATGGCTACATTAGAGGCTATGATGATGCCGTTTCTGTTTGCTTTCAGGTCACCAAGGAAGGAATGAGATACAACCTATGTAATCTACTGACAAATACTACTTCTCTGCAACATCTCAGTCAACTCGGAGGTAAAGTTATTAATGTGAGTACCATGGCAGCTCACGCGCATCAGCCGTTTCACGCTCAGTGACAGGTAAGGGAAACAGAGAGGATGAGGGTGACATGAAAGAATGAGATAAAAAAGAGTGAAAAGACAGAAATAGCTGCAAAATTAACATTGAGGACGGATGAGTGAAACGGAATGAGAAATGGACCGGAGATGTAAAGAAAGCAGTGACATGAAGGGTGACTACTGAAAAGTGAAGAGAAAAAAAGAATGGGGGAAAAAAAGAAAGCTAGGTAGACAAAAAGAACCCACACTTTGTGAGTCGAGGGAACGGGTTGACCTTAAAACTCTCTCAACTCCAACAACGAACTAATGCAATGTTACATCAGCCCTAAAGGTCACCGCAATGCAATATTTTAATAAAAAAGAACATATGGTCAGACTCTGAGAAGCACTCAACCGAATATTACTAGAAAATGCTTTCCTCAAAGTCAGACAACAGCTACAGGACTAATTTATTATAATGAACAATTAATGAATTCTGTCAGGAACTCATTAGCTAAGAACTTGCAGGGAGTTGCGTGAACCGAAAAGTGCAGAATAATTTATTTTTCATCTGTGGAACATAAGGACGCAACCAAATGTTGAAGAATCAGCAAAAAAACAAAAAAAAACAATATTGACTGAACAATGCTGAATATTTAAGGATGTTATGGCCCTGTGGTATCCTGTGAGATGCAAAAAACCTATAGGAAAACTCACAGTTACAGTAGCATTCCTGTCACTAATCTTATTTGTCATCAATGGCAGTTGCTCAGCTGGCACATGCCTCCCGAGGAAGTACTTATTTTGCAAGCTGGCATCTTTGCTCATGGGAACATGTTTTTGAGCCAATCACCTGAGCTGTAAATGCCTCATTTCTGAATCCACAAGAAAATGGTGTCCAGACAATCTAATTGGCTGATGGCACCACAAGAACTTGCACAGTCCCAAGCAAGCAAGCATGCAAACAAACAAACAAACAAACAATAACCTGACTGAAAAGAATAAAACCTTTTTTATTTAATTTTTATGATGGTCACACATCACTAACATTACAGTGTTTTTTTTTTTTTGTACTTTTTACTTTTAACCAAATCAGCGTATGTGACCCTGGACTACAAAACCAGTCATAAGTGTCAACTTTTTAAAATTGAGATTAAAATAAGCTTTCCATGGATGTATGGTTTGTTAGGATAGGACAATATTTGGCTGAGATACAACTTTTTGAAAATCTGGAATCTGAGGGTGCAAAAAAATTAAAACATTGAGAAAATTGCCTTTTAAGTTTTCCAAATGAAGTCCTTAGCAATGCATATTACTAATCAATAATTAATTTATGATATATTTATGGCAGGACATTTACAAAATATCTCCATGGAACATGATCTTTAATTAATTTCCTAATGATTTTTGGCATAAAAAATCGGTAATTTTGACCCATACAATGTATTGTTGGCTATTGCTACAAATATACCCCAGTGACTTAAGGTTTTGTGGTCCATGGTCACATATTAGCAGTGGTGGAAAGAGTACTGAAAAAATATACTCAAGTAAAAGTACCATTACCTTCCAAAAAATGTAGTGTGAGTAGAGTAAAAGTACTTGTCCAAAAAACTACTTGAGGAAGAGTAAAAGAGTAGCCTATTTAAAAGTACTCATGAGTATTGAGTAGTGAGTACTGAGCTGTGGATTCTACCCCCTCATAATAAACGCTGTACACCGCAATTGATACATTTTAAAAACGTTGTACATTCAGTAATTCACATTATCTTGTTTATCATAAATAATGAAGAGTATCTATCATCCAGCAGTTTTAATTTTGACTTCCAGCTCTTTAAAATACATCAAAACAGCACGGAAACAGTATTCAGTTGAAGAAAAGATTAAGGTTATTCTCAATAAAATCATCTACATTTAAATCATAAAGTTTGAAAAAATGGATTTAAAATCATGTGCAAGGCCACTGAGACAGCATGCTGTTGTTGCACATAAAAAATTAATATTTAGAACAGTGCAAATACAAACACCATTAGAAACTCATAGTTCAGCATCACACACCATGATATGGGTTCAAATGAGAGCCCATTTCTCTCCAAAACGGTGCCAGTTTTAGCGTTTTGCAATAAAGAAATAAGAATAACTAAACTTGATAATATGTTACAATTTTAACATAAATGCACATTGTTCTAGAAGGATGGCATCATGCCATACCTTTTACACATTTACTCGAATTGTTATGCTGATCATACAATTTGTAAGGAAAAATGCATTTTAAATCGCTAAGAGTCTGGG
>NW_015505304.1:1072687-1073735 GCF_001515645.1 Sinocyclocheilus grahami
CAGGTAATAAATAAAGTATATGAACAATGCAGTGCTAATTGACATAGCATTTATTACAGTATAGAAACTATTCTGCCTTATTATGTGATAAAAAGTGTTTGTAGTATAGAAGCAAATCATTATTATTGGTTATTGTCCAGCAGTTATCTGATTTCTAAGCCAATTAAAAGCTAGAAATGAGAGAAAAATTAAAGTTGACTATACACTACGAGTCAAAAGTTTTTGAACAGTAACATTGTTCATGTTTTTTAAAGAAGTCTCTTCTGTTCACTAAGCCTACATTTATTTGATCCAAAGTACAGCAAAACAGTAAAATTTTTAAATATTATTTACTAGGCTATTTAAAATAACTGTTTTCTATTTGAATATATTTTAAAATGTAATTTATTGTGATTTCAAAGCTGAATATTTAGCATAATTACTCCAGTCACACGATCCTTCAGAAATTATTCAGATTTGCTGCTCAGAAAACATTTATTATTATTATGATGTTTAAAACAGTTGAGTAGAATTTTTTCAGGTTTCTTTGATGAATAGAAAGTCCAGAAGAACCGCATTGATCTGAAATAGAAATCTTTTGTAACATTACAGATGTCTTTATTATCACTTTTGATCAATTTAAAGCATCCTTGCTAAATAAAAGTGTTGATTTCTATAATTTCTTTTTCAAAAAATAAAAATTATACTGACTCTAAGCTTTTGAATGGTATAGTGTATAATGTTACAAAAGCTTTTTTATTTCACATAAATGATCTTTGGATCTTTCTATTCATCAAAGAATCCTGAAAAAATTTACTCAACTGTTTTAAATATTGATAATAATAATAATTATTATTATTAAAAAAGGTTTCTTGAGCAGCAAATCTGCATATTAGAATTGATTTCTGAAGGATGTGACACTGAAGACTGGAGTAATGATGCTGAAAAGTCAGCTTTGATCACAGAAATCATTTTAAAATATATTCAAATAGAAAGTAGTTATTTTAAATAGTAAAAATATTTCAGAACATTACTGCTTTTGCTGTACTTTGGATCAAATAAATGCAGG
>NW_015505304.1:1074120-1149064 GCF_001515645.1 Sinocyclocheilus grahami
TATATATATATATATATATATATATATATATATATATATAAAATTTCTGTCCCCCTCACCTCTGGAATGATGGCTACGGGTCATCAATAAGGTGCAGATTGGTCCTCAATTTGTGTTTCCAACACACTTTTTCACAGCGCGCATCACGCGCTCAAACTCATCAAAAGTCAACAAGTTCAACAACAACTTATCCAAGTGACTGCTGCAGAATTCACGCGAGAGAGAGACGAGGCAGCGCAGATCGCACGTCTAGTAAGTAAGTGGGAATTTACCGAACATGGCACTTGCGGGAGTTTACACTGTACGCAATACCCGCAACCTCACACCAAATTTCAGGCCGTGTAGATAGGCAAGCATATATACAAATCATTTCGTAAGCAGAAATCCGAAATTTACCTTAACATCAAGTAAGAGGAAGATGCGACTGAATTGATGCTTGAAGAATACGCTTCCTGCAGCCATGATAAACAGCTGGCGGTTAAAGTTTTATATGCACAATTTAATTTGACGAAAGTCACGAGACCTATTACTCTCTATCCAATCGTTGATATCCAAACGTTGATGGATAAAAATAAAATTAAAATAAGCATGTAACGACCACAAACGGAGGAAAATAGTGGAGTAAAGGTACCGATACATCACTTAAAATGTACTCAAGTAAAAGTAAAAGTACACAATTTTTAAGCTACTCAAAAAAGTACAATTACTGATAAAAACTACTTAATTACTGTAACGTGATTATTTGTAATTCGTTACTTCACACCCCTGCATATTAGAATGATTTCTGAAGGATCATGCGACACTAAAGACTGCAGTAATTGCTGCAGAAAATTCAGCTTTGCCATCACAGAAATAAATCACATTGTAATACATATTAAAAAAGAAAACAGTTATTTTAGTTTGCAATCATATTTTACAATATTACAGCTTTACTGTTGGACTAAACGTACTGACCCCAAACCATCTACTGGTAGGCATGTGTCCATGTTAACCAATCAAAGTGTAACCCCTTATGTGCTACACCATTTTAGGACAAAATCCACAGTGGGAGGGCAATTTGTCAAAAAAAATTATGCTCACGCAGTGAACTTGTCCAACCCTCCACCCATTTGTTTACACATCTGGAACACCTAAACATGCACAGAATGTGACCTCAATATGCTCCACAGCCTTAGTCAGTACAGTGAACACAGTCGGGAACACACACACACACACATACACACACACACACACACACAGAGAGACATACACAGACGTCCCCGTGAGTGTGGTGTCTCTACGGAGCAGTTAAGTCATTAGCGCACTGCTGCACACCACTAAGCACATAAGCATATGTTCTCTTATATCCTGCGCTCTCTCTCTCTCTTTCTCTCCATCCCTCACACCTACAGACATTCTCTCTTCCACGTTCTCCTCCTGCTCCACAGTGCTGGAGACCATCCAAATGCTAAAGCTGTTAATTAGCACACGATGCAAATCATCCCATTCACATCTTAAGGCACCGTGGTGAGAGTGACGAATAAAAGTATCTGTCTCGTTTAGACCTTTCACATGACTGAAAAGTTGACTTTACCAACCCTCTGTAGGGTACTGGGCTTAAAAGAGACCACCAACAACAGCACAGTATGTGTAACAGGCCGTACGGTTGAGAGACAGAGATGAGTGGGTGTCACGCATCTTTGCATTGTACTCGCAACTTTGCGTTTATGCGAGCGCTGAGCTGTGCCACCCATATATGTCAGGGCCCGGAGCGCTCTAGCGTTTCTGATTAATTGTATCCTGTTTCCATAATAAGTGTTTCTCAAGAAACCAAGCTAATTTTGGGATCTCTTTACACCACCCCACCCTTCAGTCAGACTCTTAGCACCATTAATTTAGCCATTAGTAGCATTAATCCTATCTACCTCCATGCCAAATGTCAGCTCATTACGCGCTGTCTAAGAAAATGATTAGAGCTGACATTTTAGAGGTGCTTGTTGTGCGTAATGATAACTATGTTTCCCCTGGTCCTTCATGTTAAGTCTTTAATTGACCTCAGCAGCTCTTCTGTAAAATCGATGAACATTTTTTGAAGAATACTTGTATTTTTATTATGTCCTTAGGTTTCATAAAGCTTTTATGAATCCAAAGGGCACAGAAGACCTGTTGTTTATTTTCTGCACAGGAAATCAATTTGGTGTAGAACCATTTTTACTCAAGAAATTTCAAATTTCACAAACGATTACAAAGGAACAGCAAGTAACACACTGAATTAAACACTAGGACAAACTGAAATAGTGTTTCCTTGTAAAACATACTCCAGTAATCTTTATTTACAACTTTTTTTCTTTTTTTACAGTATGAGGCAATTTAAGTGGCATTTTGCGATTTTTTAAAAAACATATCAATACAATATTAAACAAAACATGCTATTATAAATGATTTATTAGTAATAATAATAATATATAAATGAAAAATCCATATATTACATACATGACAAAAGTTATATTTATATATATTTTTTTTTGTATATGAAATTGTCTCTAAATAACAATTTAAAATATAATAAAATAATAGAAATATAATTACAATAATATGTGTTTAATAATTTATATATATATTCTGTTATTTTAAAGTTTTTCTTTACTTGCATACTGGATATTAGCATGTTCTAAAAGACTTCAAATTAATAATAATGATAATAATAATAAGAAGAAGAATGTATTATTTATTATTAAATATAATAAGAGTAATAACACATTATTAAAACAATTAACTTGGAATAGTATATATGATCTTAAAGTAAATATAATATATTTTAAATATTATTTTGTACATTTTATAATACATTAAAAATTAACATAATATAAAATATTATTTCATATTTAAGATCATCATATAATATTCCACGTTCATTGTTTTAACACAAATATGGTTATCTAAGAATTGTGTACATTGCAGTTTTTCCATGGAAAAGTGAGTGACAGCATCTGCCACAGCGATTGTGGAATGACTCTTCTGTTCTTTTGGATTTGCTTAGGCTTGAGAGAGTGAAACAGAGCCATTCATAATTCCTTCCTGATGTAAAGACACCTGTCACACAGTTATCTTAAGAGAGAGGAGAGAGCTGGAGGGAAAGAAACAGCTCTCCATCCTCTGTATCATCTATCTACTGACTTGCTGATGTGAAGCAATTTTTGGTCCGCATTTGTGCTTGTGTTTACGTGCATAACCTACGGGTAGATGTCTCTCACACAGAGCTGATCTCTTTGTCTCTGTCCCCCACTCAGACGCAATATCATTATTTAGCTGTTTGGCAAGAAGGTCCTTATCATCAGTGCTGCAAACATCCTGCACGAGAGATGGACCGCTTCAATCGTCAATTACCGCATAAAAGGTGAATCGTAGCAATTTCGCGGTAAGAATGAAGTATCTCTGATCCCTAATGACCCTTCAGACAACCTACAAACTTCAGATAGGAAAAAAGACAAGGACAGAACAATACCAAGAACACAACCACTGAGCAAGGCACATAACCTCAGCTACGACTAAAGGCCCATTCCCAACAAGAACAATAACTATGAAGATCAGTGTTGGGGGTTAACTCCAGTTACTTTGTTTCCCATGTCTTGATTGACAGCTCTGGTGTTGCCATGGTGAGAGAAATCGGGAGTAAGTGCAGAGGCGTTGTGTGCGCGATGTAAACATGATGCTTACTGTAGTTCAAGACTAAATATGAACATGTATTTACTCATCTCACCTGCACAAAAACAGATTCACTATTCACTAAATGCAAACTCAGAATATTGAACAAACCTGCAATAATTACATATGTTAAATAAGACAAATATAATTTATGTATTTAATCCCAATTTATTAACCAATGACTTTGCTACTGACCTTCGATGGTCCAATTCAACCATATTAATAAGCAAAAATGACACATTTGTGTTTCATTTTTGTTATCGCTGAGTAGTGTTGAACTTTCTTCTCCTGCGTCATATTCTTCATGCAATTAGTTTGAGCTGCGCCCTCTACTGTACAGATGTGAATTTACATTTCCTTCAGCCTGAGGCGTATTCATTTCACTTTTGGTGAGAAAGGGCTTTTACATTTGTAAAATAATATTTTTTTAAATATTTAAAACAAACAAGCAAGCCCTGCCCAGATTTAAAATGTAACTCAAAAGTAACATAACACATTACTTTCCATTAAAAGTAACTAAATATTGTAATACTTTACTTTTAAAAGTAACTTTCCCCAACACTGGTGAATACTATAACGATAACTATATTAGAGACCACATCAACGGATGATAGCAGTTTGTTTATTATGAGCACACACTGCAGTTATGTTATCTACCACTTTAAGCGCTCGAGTTCTTTAAAGCAGGATGAATTCTGATTGGTTGATTAACATTATTGAAATAGTTGTGGCATGGACTCTGCCATTCTTTTAAATTTAGAACGATTTACAACTATAATTATTGTTATCCTTATAGTTATATATAGTTATGATACTGTAGGTCACATGACAGTGGCAAAATGGGGGATGTACAACCTCTGAATTACATTCATACTATAAACAACATCCTTAAAAGAGGATTTTTTACTGGTTGCAATGCAATTTTCAAACCAAATGTAGAACCTATTAGACATTATGTGATTTTGGATGCAGCGATAGTCTGAAGCTGGAGTCTGTGTTCATCATACACTATGGGATTTTCTGTGAAACTTGTCAATTCAAATCTGCAGACCGGCTCGGACTTTCGGCAACTAGCATCAACTCGTCTGGACTGTAAATCAGGACAGAAAACTTGGTAGAAGTCATGTAGTGCATTCCAGGCTTAACACAGTAAACAACAAAGTATCAGAAACAGGCAGATGGAGAGACAATGGATCCTACCGCAGGCTTGTGATCAGAAGGTCAACAGACACTTTATTAAAGACTCGTCCACCCTCTTATTATTCCAAATGAATTTATCCACACACAAAAAGCACAGGTTTTCACGCTCATTAGGCTGATCTTTTGGGTCTTTTTGAAGTACATTCATATGCCCACACACTGTGGTCAATTATACACTCAGGGCTGGACGTCCTGCTCTATTTGTGTTCATTTAACACACATCATGTTATTGTGGTCAAAACATCTAGACAGAGAAAGGAAAGGGGAAAGAATAGAGGTCTTGGAATAACATTTTTAAAAGTGGAACAATGGCTTTAAAATAAAGTAAAATAAATTCGTGCTGAGTGCAATCAGTGCAATGCATGATGGGAAATGTAGTCCGGGGTGATGTGCAACAGTGTGTAGTGCGAGAGTCAATGAATTGGAAAGTTCATGAACCGGATTCGTGACAATATATATATATATATATATATTAATTAGTGCTGTCAATCGATTAAAAAAATGAACTAATTAATTGCAAATTTTCTCTGAAATTAATCGCGATTAATCCCACCTGACATTAACGTTTTTAAATATACTTTTATGTAGCAATAATTCTTCAAATGAATGTACAAATAAAATAAACAGTATATTTCTAATATTTGTTTAATGGTATATTTTTTATGGCTGAAGGCCAGTATCACTGATACCAAAACTAACTTCAGCTGACCACGACATTGCATGCACATAGTTTATTTCACACGTAGATATGAAAAGATGCAGGGTACAGTGCGTGCCGGCGCCTTTGTGTGTGCAATAGAAGAGCACGAGCCACGAGCACGGTACCGTTCACTGATGCTGAAGTGAAGCTGGAGCGTGCATCTGAAACATCTCCCTTCTGATGTGGTCATAAAGACGTTCTGCGACTGAATAAATTCAGTCAACCCTAGCTCCGCCCCTGCGTTAATTGCTATATATATGCTATATATATATATATACACACACAAAAGAGTATGTATATGTGCATACATGTATGTATATGTATAAACACACAAAATACTTTACAGAAAAATTATTACAAAACATTGTAATCATTTGAAATATACAACAAAAGTACGACGTAAAAATTGAAAAAAGGAATTAGTTAATAAGAATATGAGGGTTAAAGGAGGAAAGGAGGATAAAAAAGTCTAATCTACATCCAGTATGAAATCAATATACTATGTATCCCTACGAAAAAAAAACTAAACAGTTTAATCATTTGTCAGTTAACCATCGTGTCTCATCCCTACAATCTACTGTACATGAATAATGATTTTGGTTATCACTCTCTTCATATTTCACATACAGTATGTTTTAAATGAATGAGGCTTGCTAGTGGCAACTCATCCACGCCTTGCAACACCAATTGTTTCAATAAAATAATCATTACCCTATGGACAGGCAAATAGAATTAAAACAGTAACAGATTACATGTTACATAAATGATGTTGAACAACCGTAACACGATTCATTTACGGAGAGATCAGCCGCCCGGAAAAGAGGACAGGTTGATGGAGTGTCCTAGCTGACCGGCAGAACAACTTGGCTTCAGCGGGCCCCCTTTCCTCGTGCCCGCCCTTTGGCGGGTCATGCTTTCCTGTAGCGCCTTACCCTGGCACAACGTGACCCCAGTGTGCCCACCGCACCAATGCCAAGAGCCAGAGAGAGCATTCAGACATGAGTAATGATGCCATCGTAACCAAAGGAACAGCCGGAGAGGAGAGCACACACTCGCCTGCATAATAGAAACTGGAATGCAGGCAATTGGGCTCCCTTCCGAACGGAATTTGCCAAATCAGGTTGGACTGCAGAAAGTTCCCATTCAGCATCAATGTTCCAAAGCTAAATCTGAAGAGAAGAGTAACTGGAAGAAATTAAACATGAGAGGTTAAGCCATAGGTCATAAGAGTGATGGAAAACGTGCCAAACGCAGTGTCTAGTGTGCCAGGAAAGTAGAGTGCGTCATCTTCTAGCTGAATGAAGATGAGATGTTCTCTGTTAAAATCAATTACATCAACATATTGTGGCCAATACCAGTGCATCTGTCGGCCAACATATTAAATACCCACTCATGCACTCTACTCCGTGTACACAGTCTATGAACATATGAGCGCGCTTGCCAACTGAAATGATGAAGGGAGAGAGCGGTGACAGTGATGCAGATGGAACGGTGTGATGGGAGCGTTTGCGTGACTGAGGAGGAGAGCGTCTGAATGTGGGGAAGGGGAGATGTGAGATTTCAATCTGTGCGCATGCAAAATCAGCATCTGTGAGACAGCCGCTGTCGACTACAGAGCCAAAAGAACCAGGAGAAAAGGGCAGCATCCAGTGGACCAAATTCTTGGGCTTTGTTTAGACACATATCCAACTCAAATCCATTTCTGTTGTCTACACAGCAAAACCCCGCAATGTTTACAGCCAAACTCCGATGTTTACAAACCCGATTCATCTTATGATATCATGATGGACGTGAGGAAAGGCAATATTTTCCGTTTTCCATCATCCTTTTCCACACTGACAGCTTCTTTGAGTAGTTGTATGTGAAAGTCTCTTGGCATTGTGCTGATGCTTATGCTGTTACTATAGCAACCAATGTAGATACACTGGATATTGACTACGCTGTCTGAACAAACTTACAAAATGACAGTGAAAAAAGTCAATTATAAGAATAGGATTTGAAAACCAAACTGAATACGTGTCCAGCGTGAACGTAGTTGTGGATTTCTTAAAGGCATAGTTCTATCATCATTTACTCACCGTCATGTCATTTCACACCTTTATGCTTGTCCTTCTTTAATAGAACACATTAGATTTTTTTTGTCCATACAATGGAAGTCAATGGCTCTCAAATCTGCCAAAATAATGAGGGTGAGTAATGATGACAGAATTGTCATTTTTGGGTGAACTATCCCTTTAAATATGTTCACAAAACAGTACAAAATAAGAAACATTTCAAACCTATTTGAAACTGCATTTTCCGAGATAAAACTTACTAACATTTTTAAAAAGTAGTCATAATACTACATATTCCATAAAAGTTTTTGTGTACATAATATATATGTGTGTACTGTGTATATTTTTTATGATTATATAGTATAAACACACACATACAGTATATTTAGAAAATATTTACATGTATATATGTATATTCATATAATTTATATTATATATAAATATATTTAATATATAAACATAACATATTTTTCTTAAATATATACATGCATGTGTGTGAATTTATAAATATACACAGTACATACATATAGATTAAGTACACAGAAACCTTTATTTTGGATGTGATTAATTGTGATTAATCGTTACACTATTAATTAATTAATTTTATTATTTAATCTATTTATTAATTTTAATATTTTTCTAAAAAAATTATAATAATAATAAAAAGAAAAAACAATCAACTCAATTTAACACTTAATTTAAATACTAATAATTAGCAGCACTTAACAAAATATTCCCATACAAAAAGATTATGTAAAATACTGTACAAAGACTTCTGATGCTTCTGAGTCTCTTTTATGCACCTGAAGTATGACCTGAATGAGTGAATGAATGAGAGACAACCTCAGGCAGCACAAACATTCCAGAAGGATGTGTTTCAACAATGCCTGAGTTGCACAAAATGCTACACAACTACTTTATTGAAAAAGCTACAAAAAGAAAACAGCTGAGCAATAGTCTTGCTACTTAAAAATGTTTCAAGTTAGAAGCGTTACAATCAAATTTAATTTAATTTAATTAAAAAAGTTAGAAGCGGTAGCTTTTTTCTATAACAGCAAAAAATGTCACTGTAGTCTGTATTGTATGTTTACACAATGAAAGAAGGTCTGCACCAAAACGCAGAACATAATTCAATACATTAATCCACAATATAAAGCTTTAGCTCTCTTTTGACTGACAGACAATTTGTTTGGATGGAGAGCTTCTCTTGTTAAACAAAAGCAGCAAAGCAGAAGTTTGAACCTGAAGTATGACTTGCTTCAGAAAACTTGACAGGAAAGTAAAGTGAAGAGCTTCGAGTGTGTGTGTGTGTGTGTGTGTGTGTGTGTGTGTGTGTGTGTGTGAGACGTGCGTGTCGTCTGAGGCGTGACAATGGAGCTAGCATTCCCAATGCTTTGAGTCAGTGAAATATAATTCAGTTTATGAAAAGCTCTCTCTTTCACACCCCCTTCCTCTTTTATTTTAAGTCTAACAGGCATGTGTGATACTGCCTAAGCATCTAATAAACGGGGCTTGTTCCTATTCCTCCTATCTAGAGGGAAGGAAGAAAAAGTGATCGACTGGCGGTAATGAAAATGGTTTCTCTTTTGTTCTTTGACTGTGAACAGGAGCAGAAAGGTTGTAATTTAACTGCTGGGAGTGCCATGAAGACATTGGATGTAATAATGGCTTTTGCTGTCTAATTTGTGTAGGGATTTGCCTGGACACAGTTGATCTCCATAGGCCTTAATGCTACACTGCCTTTGAACGTGCGAGAGAGAGAGCGAGTAAATGAGAGGTGCGAGTCTGCATTAAAACAGCAGATGGAGTGAAAGCATTCGCCCTAGAGCCTAAACGGACTCTTTAACCTTTCTATTTCAGGATAAGACACACACAAGGCTAACTGTTACAACACGTGGACGAGTTTTCAGCAAAATTCAGTGTAAAGGTCAATAGAAGTTCACTATCAAAACTACAGTAAATCACATTAGCAAAATAGAATTCCAGGCTTAAGGTGATATACGCATCACCAGTTGAGTTCTATACTAATGCACCTAGTTCCAACGTTGCTTGGCAACCGCAAACAGCCGGCAGTCAGGCTAATGAACTATATCACTTGCTGGAAGAATTGTTTATTGTAATTATTATTCATAAGAAACAATTCTTGGTGTTTATTTCCTGATCGTTGCAATTATTCTTGTGATTTGAAGTAATAAATTGAATTATTATTGAATGGATCATTTTATAATATAGCTGTTGTCACTGCTTTACGCTGCCCAAGTGCCCATAACTGCCCTATTAACTCCCCATCATAAAAGCACTTTAAATGAGTCATGAATTGAGAAATTAAATTTTCCTTGATCTTTTGACATACAAAACATCAGTGTGCTATAAAAACATGCTGTACAAACATACCTGTCCACAGCGAACAATGAATCTCTATGCACTCCAGAAAGCAAAAAATGCAATCCATGACCCCTTTAACAGGTACATCTTTAAAAGCATGAATATGTCCAGCGATAGACATGAAACTTTATAAGTGTAACGACATGAAAATGTGTTTCACACTCTCAAGAGATAGAATTCACATACATAACACTGGATGTTTGACCAAATTCAAAATTAGCAAAGAAAATAGGGCAGCTTTCAACTCCAGGGAAGCTGAAATAATTCTGGTGTATGTGTGTGGGTCAGGTTTTGCCTACATTGTGAGGACTAAATGTGCCCAGAAGGAAAGTAAAACCTGAAATCACCTGCACTGAGGGAGCGCCAACAATCCCGATGAGGAAAACGGCTTAATAATCATGCTTTCTGTGAAAGTTGGGTTTAGGGGTAAAGGTAGGGGGTAGAAAATATCATAGTTAAAGTAAGTCTCCACCTTGATGGAAAAATGCACTTGTATGTGATCAAATTTGGCCTATTAATTGTTTTGAATAACAGTCCACATGGCAGAGTGCAGTCAAGCCCAAAGCTGTTAGCCTGGACCACCGCAAGAACAGGTGTTAGCTCTAAGGTAAAAAACAAAAGCTGTTCATCCATCAGCCTCGTAGTTAAATAGTGTCTTTTCCTTCCCTGTCCACCTCACTGCAGGACCTAAGAACTACACATTTATTTTAGCTCCTGAATCTGCACCCGGTTGAACTAGCTGATAGCCATAATGCAGTTTGCCACCGTTTTTCCAGTCTGGATATTGAGCTCAGGCTTACAGCAGAGCAGATGTGCAGCTCTAGAGCAGCTGCTGCTCTGTGAAATATATTTACCAATGAGCTTCTTTGTAAAATAAAAGACAAGTGTCATTGTCTTAAGTCTTTTCATCATAAGAATAACATCCTAGTGTAGAGGAAGAGGAAGATCTTCCATTTCAATGAAAGCTAAATTAAAGTGCAGTGTTGAGTCAGAGACTATAAATCCAGGTTCCTAAGTGACAGTTCACTAGCGGTAACCCTCTATCACACCATCTGCTGCGCCTCCTGTGCTTATATATATGAGATTATTTCCTTAAGGAGCTTGTGGTGCCAAAAGGACTGATGCTTATAATTGGAACTCAAATGCAGTGCAAACAAACCCATGCAGATGGGTACCAACACACACACACACACACACACACACACACACACACACACACTGGCGCTTACAGAAAGCACAAGTTCTGCGTTCCAGAGGCTGGCAGCAGCTGTTGGAAAATAATGTGAGGTAATGTGTGACTCTTTAAAATCGTTAAAAAGGCAGTTCCCTAAATACTCAGAGTGTCAAACAATTAACTGAAATAAACTCTGTTGAAGAGCTATACTAAGAATTTTATAGTTGCTGGATTTACTAAGATCCCAAATAAAGAGTGCTAATTTGCTTGTGAAATCTATCAAACATATCGCATGCAAATTACCAAAAATAATTGTGCAAATAAAAACGTGTCGAAGTAGGTTGGACACACAAAAGGAAGTTTTTTGCACAGCACACATATACCAAATGTTAGGCATGCTCTTATGTTCTCTCAATAGGCTTTTTTAATGCCTTTTATTAGGATAGGGCAGTGGAGAGATGACAAGAAAGCATTGGGTGGAGAGAGATGGACAAAGGACCTTGTGATGGGAATCGAACTCAGGTCATAGTGAGCGCAGTTGTGCTTTATGTTGATGCACTAACCACGAGACTATTGGTGCTAGGGCTGGGTATCGTTCAAAATGTTTCGATATCGATACCGGTACTTTCGGTCGTGTAACGTTAGTATGAACGGACATCTGCATATGATCGGAACTCCACGCAGCTCCCGCGCTACTCTATACTGGTGGTATTACAGTACCACGAGAGCTAAAGAGAGCAGACTGCTCCGTCCGCTTTCGAATCGCTCTCGCGGATGATCGATCTGCGCCGCGCCTCTAGTCGAACACACCGGCTAGTGCTGCAGGCTTATTGGCTCACTGACGCTGATGAGATTAACCCGTTAGGTATCGAAATTTGGTACTGAACGACGAGACGTTTTTCAATACTCGATGGTATCGAGGCAATTCGGTCGGTGCCTAAAAAGTATCGAACTCGATACCCAGCCCTAATTGGTGCTGAACTTATGTTCTCTCTAAAAGTTAGTCTCTACCACTAAATACAACTTTATGTAACTGTTTATTTCATAAAATGATAAAACAAAATAAAACTGTATTGGGCACACTTGGCATTGTCTTATGCGCTCTCTAAATGTTAGTCTCATTCACTAAAATACAATTTTTGAAATGATTCAATTTGATACAAATAAAATAAAACTAAATAAAATAAAATAAAATAAAATAAAGACATTTTGGCAATGCATTCTCTATTCAGAGTCTTAATTCTGTCAAAATAACAGCATAGTGCACACCACCACTCACATTAATACCTGCTGTATTAACAATAATTTCCTCACACAGACACTGTTTCTGAAATGACTTTCAGGAATGATAAATCCTGCGCTATAAATTTGGAGCCATTTAATCCATTTGCACTGACACCGTTCTTTACTGCGCACATGTGAAAGCACACCACAAATTACATATTCATTAAACCCACAAAAAACTTATAAGACGACTCACTTCAGGTTTTTGAAAGACACAATCCTCAATAAACTACATAACTTTGAAACATTTTTCGCAATATGTCCTCCTTACAAAAGCCTTTTTCCATTTAATATGTATATTACACCATTTTCCTCAAGGGGACCATTGTCTGCTCCCCACAGTTTAGGTGAATTCTGGTTTTACCAACATTGTGGATACATTTGGTCCTTGCAATGCAAACAAAACCTAACTCACACACACTTCCACACACTAAAAACCAGTCCTAATTGCAGAGGCAACACCTGTCATATCATTGCCATCATCTACAACCAGCATCTCTATCCCTACAGTGCCAACATGATGGTAAGAGTCTGGACACTGCTCCCACCAGCGGCAGCCAAATTGGACGTTTCACCTCACTGCATGACTACTAGAGAGCCTCTCCAATGGTGGTCCTATTAGCAGGACAGATATAGCTCTCTTGGGAAGATGGCGAAAGAGAAAGAGTGCAAGAGAGAAACAGAAGGAGAGCGAAAACCCAACAGGTAGGATTTTACCCGGCATACTAAGTATGAACAGTGCATGTCTAGCTATCTATCTTCATTTCTGTCAACTGGTTTTGGATCACACCCACATTAACCTCAGCTATTTAGTTCCTCTTATTCGCTCCTTAGCGCTGTATTAAAATCTAATACTCAAGACTAATGCATTTCCTACCATGGCATTTTTTTAACATTCTGACAGGCTAACAGGAGGGCCCATTTGAGACAGATATGCAGAATAAGAGGCTACGCCAAGTCCCCTGGGTGGCGGCATTTATTACTGTATTGTATTAAAAATACACCCGCGCTGAATAAGATATTGATCAAGCTGTGGACTGTGAAGCTGCCTGCAGAATTGCAATAACACTGTAGAAATCATTCACTGCAATCCATTGCAGCCTAAATAATGTTTTGATAAATTACATGCCAACAGTTAGACAAAAAACACTTCCTTCTTTATTTTTTTCTTTCTAAATTACAGATTACACACTTTTTAATCTTCCCCTTTTTTCCATTTTTAACCCTCAGTGACACGGGGAGCGAGGAAGACATCTGTGTTTCATTTGTCTGTGTGTGTAAACTAAAAAGCAGCATTGTGTTGTCTGTCACTAAATTTGATGTTCTAGCCGATGTGCTCTATGATTTGGCTCTTGCACAACTGAAGCTCCTCTTTTGCTGTTTTTTCCCTGCCGTGCACCTGATAAGTTTGAACAATTTGCTCGGCTGGCAGAAAAAAGGCATAATCAATCGGGAGATTACAGATAAAAGGCTTTAAAACCAGCCGACCAAGGCACTTTCTATACTATAACAATTACACCTAGGCTTACCTCAGGTAGCGTCAATTAAATAACGAAAGAGTGAGGGGCTAGAGAGAATGAGAGAGACAAAAGAAGAGAAATGGATGGAAAGAATTTGCAGTGGAGGTGAAACACAGCATAGTCAAGGCAAGTAATTTGGCGGCCATATTGGTAATACTTCTTGTGCAGCTATTTCTATTAACACTACCATTCAAAAGTCTGGGGTCACTAGCACTTTTAAATCAAATAGATTTAAATAAACATTGTTCTTTTTAATGACTATTCATCAAACAATCCCGAATAAAGTGTCACATTTTCCACAAAAACATTAAGAAGCACAAAACTGATAGGAATTTAAGCATATTAGAATTATTTCTGAAGGATCATGTGGCATTGAAGATTAGTGACATTTTTTAAATATATTAAAATATTTTTTAAAAATTACGTTTAAACACGCCCCCACATGTCTACGTCACGATGTGGCAAGATTTGCATAACGCTGCCCAAATGTTCACGCAACGAAAGAAGGCATAACTTTTATTCTTGCTGTTGCCACTGTTGCCATGTGGAGTCGCTGTGTGTTTTGTTGTGAAAGCGAAACTACTTTGTTTGGCCTTCCAAAAGAGGACATGACTATAAATCAGTGGTTAAGTTATATTTACTACACTGTTCCAGAACAGGTCAACCCAAATATTCAGATGTGTGCAGCACATTTTATGGAGGATGGATGAGGACTGTTTCCTGAACCAGTAGCCTAATGCGTCTGTGACACAAAGGCTATCTCTATAAAGTTGGGCAGTTCCAACTTTGCAAGGACAGTCTGGTGCTTATGACTCACAGTACGTTTTTTATATTTAAATAATTTGCCAATGATGATTCAAATGCGAGTTTTGAGCAGTGTAGAGTAGCGCTTGTTGTTTGTCATTTCTCCGATCACAAATGCAGACATGGTTTTATCTTTATGCAGCACGAGGCAACGCAACGCGTAAAAAGACAGTATAAGTCATTATAATCCGTAACTATGTCCCCACTGGATGCAACACATGCCTCGTTTGTAATGGGTTTTATTGGTTTTGTCTCGTCTAGTGATGTCCGGATCGCAAACGAATCATTCTATTTAACCGGATCTTCCTAGTGAACCGGTCGAACCAGTTCACCAAATCAAACTGAATCTTTTGAAACGGTTTGCGTCTCCAGTACGCACTAATCCACAAATTACTTAAATTATTCGGTTTATAAAGGTGCCTGACACTCCCTCTGACGTGAAATAAACCAATATCCTGAGTTATTCAGTTACTCCTAACAGTACATTGACTGAACTGCTAAAAGAGAACTGATGATGGGATGTGCACGAGCAGAGCATCAGGACTGAGTCTCGTCCTGCTGGGAGACGGCATCACAGTATGTTAAGGGGCGTAACATTTCCGTCACACGCTTGAGGTATTCGGCTAATCACAACGCACTGGATAGCTGGCCAATCAGAGCACACCTCGCTTTTTTAGAACGATGAGCTTTGTAAAAATCAACGCGTTTCAGAAAGGTGGGGCATAGAGGAGAAGCAATAATGTACATTATATGGAAAATAATGTGTTTTTTTAATCTTAAACCGCATAAACACATTGCATTACACCAAATACACAACATAATGTCCTTTTTAGCAACATCATATGACCCCTTTAAATGTAAATAATGAAAAACTACATAAAAAATGCATCCTTTTACTGATAGTTTAAAGATAAAACATAAGAGAAATGGTAATGAAAGGACAAACTGAAATTTGTAATTAAAAAAAAGGGGAAAAAAAGCAGATACAGGGAAAACATGTCATTTTCTCTTGGGTAGTGAGGTGCGCATAAGCTGACAGCTGTAAAGCGTTCTGTCATCAAAACCGCAGAGTGCAGCCAGACCCACACAAAGGCCAAGGACACCGAGTTCTCCTTCATTCACCCTTTCATCTTTATTCCTCCATCTCTCTTACACTTGCCCCCTTTTTGCTGCTTTCATTTCTTTAGTTTAAGCCATCAACCGTATTCATACTGAAGAATAGATGAAGGCAGTGAGGAGAGAGACAGAGAGAATGAGAGCAACATTCAGCAAAAACATCCATGTAAAGAATTTACTTTGCGTTTGTGTCTATGCAGAGCCAGCATGTCTTATAGGTGATACAGGTGCTCAGCTGCGGCCTTGACATTCATGATATTAGATGCAAAAACTCTTATCAAAGTAAACTACACTGAAAGAGAGCATGTGTTGATCAGATGTAAACAAGAACAATAAAGACACAAAAAGTTCAGAGGAGTGTAAGTATACAGTAATTTATCAAATTAAATTATTGAAAAACTGAATCCAGTGCCATATCTATATTTTAATAAAGAGGTTTTTTTTATGTTGTGTTTTTATGTATAGTATTTGTGCTATTAAATATACACTACCTTTCAAAACCTTTAGGTCATTAAGATTTTGTTGATATTTTTAAAAGACTCTTATGCTGACTAAAGCTAATATAAACTAAAAATAATAACGAGCAATTTTACGACAATTTAAAATGTCTGTTTTCAATTTTAAAACATTTTAAATACAGTATGTATTTTGTTTATGTGATGCAAAGCTGAATTTTTAACAGCCATTAATCCAGTTGTCAGAAAACATGCTAAATTCTAACAAATTTGATTCTCAAGAAACATTTCTTCTTCTTCTCCTTCTTAAATTTTTTATAGGATACTTAACAGAAACAAACCCTGAATTTATATGAATAGAAGTATTTTGTAATATTATAAATTTACTGTCAGTTTTAATTAATTCAATGCAAAAACAATAAATAAAATACTACTGAATTTATTTATTTGCCCAAACCCATTTTAATTTTCTGCCCCAATTGCTATTCATTAACATAATTTAAACACATACTTGTGTATATTTATGTACTAGCAGACCCTATTCTCATGACCTAAATTTGGGCCCTTCATTTATACATGTACAGGCAGGGCCAGTGTGTCCATACGTATCCCTCTATATACAGCCACGCATATGAATATTTACAGTATATGTATATAAAGATATATATCCTTGTACCCACATATGCTTACAGCGTTGTGTATGTGTACACCTCAGGCCTAGCCACTTTGAGTCACACTCACGGCTCTGGACAGAAGGATAGGGTGTGCTCGTGTTTGTGTGAACACATTTGTGTAAAGCAGCCGGAGGAGTAATGCCTGCTGTCTAAACAGTGACCGTCACCATTACCGTTGTCAGGATGATGTCGTCAACATCGTTCTACATCGCTTCGACCATATGGCCCTTTGCTTCGTTTACACTAACACCACACAAACACAGCAAAAATGCAGTACATACTAAAATAGTCCACAGAGAGTTTTTTAGCATCCTTTTCAAGCTATTCAAAATGCTTGCATTAGCTGTATTATTATTATCCATTATGGTGCATTTGCAAAAATCTTGAAGGGCAGCACACTATTTGTACCAGCTTACCATCTGACAAAAGAGCACTGGCAAAGAAAGTAAAATGTGCTGGCCTGGAAATATAGACCCTGCTGGCCTGCACATATCCTATTCTCGCACAAAGTGCAGAGTAAACGGAAAAAACGGACCCAGTGCCACGTCTTGTTTCCACAAAGCATTGTGGGCAAGTGTGCTTTGAGTGCAAAACATACACAGCTCGAGTTCAGGACAGGACTGCCCTTTAAGCGCAGACTCTGCAAGGCTTTTTTCACTCCTTTCTGATCTCGCTCTTGCTCTCCATCTCTGAATGGATGCAGAAATGGACAGTGCAGGTGTTATTTTCCAGTGGCCCTAGCAGCTCTGCAGGTGGACTATATGCTGGTCACGCAGTCCATTATATATCCAGCACATGCGCAAAACTTCCAGTGCTCTATTTTGCTAAAAATGGGAGGCAATTTGAGAATATATAACAGCATAAATTCAATAGCAAAAACACACACCTTAAAGAGTGCCCCCCCGCTGAGTCAAATGTACATGAAAAAGGAGTCTGTCTACACAGCGACTCCCAGGGCAAGCGCCTCATCTTTGACAAACAGCCAGACCGAGCGCGTGTGAACCGAACAATAGAACCACGAGGGGTGATTGACCGAAGTGAGTCGAGAATGATTGAACGAGCATGCTGGGAAAATGGGCCAGCTCTGAAACTCAGAACAGAACCGAGGGAGCAGAGGTGAGTCTTCAGTAATCACTAACAAAGATTGGGTTCTCCGTGTCAGCCAAGAGACCTGAAAGTATGCTAAGTGAATTTCAGAAAAAAAGATGTACATCTGCTGCCGCAGCGATGCTCCATTTGGATGGAGTCACGCATTCTTGCAGACCAACATTGAAAAACAATAATCACATTTGAGATCTGGCACATTCAGAGTCAAGCAGAGCTGTATCCGGGAACATATTTCCCAAGTACTCACCATGGCCAGATGACAGCAGGGTATCTACAAGTGAGAGAAAACAGAGAGACGGTTAGAAAATGAAACCAACTTTTATACACAATTTATTCATTATACACGATTCAGTAAAACAAACTTTGACAATATGCATACCCATAGGGTTTAACATAACATTTTAAGAAACCTCGGCAGCAGAGAGAGGTTGGATTTACAAATGCTATTATAGATGGGTAACGGAGTCATTTGAATCATTCATCATTAATGTTCAAAAACACTATTTCATTCAATCGACTAAATATAAGTGAATCACTGAACTGTTTACTCAACCAATTCATTAAAAAAGAGTGAGTCACTGTGATTGTAAAAAAAAAAAAAGAGTGAGTCACCCAATCTCCTGTTTAACCGATTCTTTAAAACACACTGATTCAATCATAAATGAATCGAATGAGTCATTTGAATCATTCATTCAGCCAATTTGTTTAAATATACTGATCCATTGATGAACAAATGAAGCCACTTTCTATATAAGTGAGTCATTTGAATTGTTCATTCAGCCAATTCCGTCATAAACACTGATTCACTCAGAAAGGAAACATGTGAATGTCTGTATGACTCAAAGAATCATTAATTTGATTATTTTTAAAAGAAAAAAAAACATTCAATAGCAATACACCACTAGCATGTGTAGCATTGTTTGGAGTCACAACACCTGATTCTGCTTTGGTTTTGTCTGGAACTATTTCTGGTAAAAAAGCAAACTACACAATGCAACTGTCAACATTGTGTCAAAAATGTTTATTACCCCAATAATATTAACGTATTGCCAAATCACAGCCAATATTAACAACAGCACTCCTGTGTGTGTCAATATGCTTAAGGATATCATTCTAACAACTGAGAATAACCCTGCTCTTGAACATTCAAACAACTCTTCCAAGGTTTTCCTTTCGTTGCTTTACATTTCAGGAGTTCCACTTCACTGTCTACGCGAAATGAGGAAAGGCAAATTCAATTTTCAACGAGCCAGCTCAACTGACTGTATCTTCTTCTGGTTGAAATATAGAGTTCTGTCTCCAAGTTCATGCGTTCCTTCATCAGCTAGTATGCAATCCATGTTTCAAAACTTCTGCTTGGGGAAAATCACAAAAAAAATCCAGAGTGCTGTAGGTCTTCCAAACAATGTTCCTTTATTCTACATGAATAACAATTTCTAATTTATTCAGTATCTCATCCCCCACTGCAGCGAATTCAGGCAGTTCCTCTCTCCTCCCCAAGGCTTCACGCAGACTCATTGGCACACAATCTGGGCATTTTGGCATGGATGCAGACTCGAACGCTGTGTCTGAACTCTCGCCCATGCCTAAACCTTGTAGTGCTCACCGGGAGATGACTAACAATCACTGTTACGATTTCAGACTCCCAGCACGTCCAGGGCAAACTTAGCCAACTGTAAAACATCAAGGAACTTGCTTCTACCCTGAAAGAAATCTTAAAAATAAATACTCCTTTCATTTGAATAATGAACTAAGAAACTCTCCTCCACCGATGATTCATTCGAGATGCAGACACGCATTTAGGTTCAATTAAGCAGCATCTGCCTGAAGAAAATAATTGTACAAAAAATTTGCAGTATTCCAAGGACCCACTCAGTCTTTCCTGTCTATACACTGTCTGCTCCTTTGAGTCACGCGTTTCCGTTATGCGTTTAAATCACTCTTGCTGGATGACTATGCATGCGCACACTCATACATTTTTTAAATGGAAAGGTCATCGCAATTTATTTCTCTCTCTGAAAATACAGATTACTCTGTTTCTTGTTCAATAGTGTTTTCGGTCACTGCCTGCACACAGCAAGAACTACCCAAACTAAAGCCATTGTGAACGTTTCCTATGAATCTTTACATCTCGCCACTCGGGTTTTGTAGCAACATGACAGAACCCGTGAGGTCTCTGAAGATCCTCTGCCATGCATTACTGAACACATTCTTATAACAACACCCAGCCATTGGAATTAAAATAGTACTAATGAACAAGCAAATGTACTAAAGTTTCATTTTAAGAAGTACTTCACTTGCAGAAGTAATGAGCAATTCTGCTGGGTCTTGTTAAACCAAGCAGAGGGAAACAGAATGAGACAGAAAACAATGCAAAGAAATGTATCTACCAACAAAACACTCCCACAACAAAAACATTAATTATTCATTGCGCAAATGGCAACAAACAATATTCCGTTCCACATGGATTTCCGTAATAACTGGAGTGAGCGTTGTGAGAAGCAGTTGTTTCTCCATGTCTTTACCCCTGCTGGAGAGAAAGCCGGAAAGTTGGCTTCATACAAATTAATTAGTTGTCTGATTATGAAAAACAACAATGGACTTTATTGTTTTCTGCCATTTGTTTGTTTTGATTAATTATTACTAATGGGTTGCGTGCAGAATAACAATGAGGTTAAAACGTTCTTGATTGCTTAAATAAGCAGAAGTGCACTGCTGAGGGTTTATGGTATCAGAAGCAGTGACGGCAAAAATAAACATAATTCCGGAGAACTGTTTGCATTATTTGAGCTTAACCAGCGCTGCATGGAACACACACACATATATATATCTTTATTGTTTATTGTCACTGAACTGCTGGATTTGAACCCGCATCTCGCATATCAGCACGTGTTTGGATCCTGTTGATTCCAATTTGGATAATGTATTTTGCCATATTCAGCAACAAAAATGTTAACTGGATACATCCCAAAGTCAGTGGAAAAACACAGCATGTTTGCTTTAGTAAATTGCTTTAGTCTATTACTAATTATTTATGTGCAACAGAATAAAGACAGCAATATACTTTACACAAACATGCCATACTAAACGTGCACTCGTGTCGGTGGCAATAACCTTCAGTACTCAAGGGGGCAGTAGAGTTCCCTTCAAATGTCTTTGCAACTACAGTAGATAGTTATTGTAACCAGAACCATAAGCTAGCAATGCAGGCATGTCAACTTACACTAATTTGCAAAGAAAGATTTTCTTCAAACTGTTGCTCTGAAAGTAGTTGACCTGTAAGAAAAAAACGGCCATAGAAGAAGACATTTTATGCTAAGGCCAGAAATAACGGCCGCTGAAGGGACAGTTACATTACGGTCACAAAACTTTTAAAATGCTAGTGTGGACACTCACACTACATCTGATGTTTTCAGATGTATCTGGATTAATGTAGACATAGCCTTAGATGCATCAGGCTTCTTAACTAGCTTAACCAGCACCAGTTCTCCTGGTGAACCACAAGAAAATTTGTGTTTTTCACCATGGTAGGCTTTATGGAGTAAATCCGGCAGAGTCTGATCTTGAGGATCTAGCTTTAGTATGGATAATGTGAAGATGGAAGTCCAAAGTGACCAAAGAATATAACTTTCAATCAAATAACTAGGCTCAGTAGGTCTGGAGCCTTCAAGCATCATCTCATATCTCTAAACCTTTCCCAGTTGTGGGCGCAGCCTTTTACAGTCATGTGACCCACCATAAAAGAGGTAATATCCTGTAGGTGTGACATGGTTAAATCCGGCCGTGTGCAACCGTAAAGTAGATCAGGAGGATTTCACACATTCAGCGAGGTAATCGAAAACAGTCTCCACAAACATACACACACACATGGCAGACGTAACGGAACAACAGAGGGATGCACGTACAGCACAAACAGATTGTGAGGGTAATTCAATTTCCTGCTGCAGCACTGAGGCTCAAATGGTCTCCATCAGTGGTTCAATCAGCGGCTGGTTCTGTAATTTCCCCAGCTGGACTCTCACCTCGTCTCACGGATGCACTGGGCTGGTGCTGATACTCCAGCAAAATACTAAAGTACAGAACTAGCACTTTAGATGATACAGTAGAATGCTGTGATAAGACGGCACATGGCTTCTTATATCTGTTGTTGCTAAACAAAGGAAGACACACTCTTTACAACACAGCTAAAGGAATAGAAAATACCATTTGAAAAAGTGTAATAGTAAAATGCTGGAGATTTGTAGCAGGAAACACTGAAACACCACTGAAACACTATACTTACCATTTTCAGAGACAGAGGCCTATATACAATTAAATTAATATTAATATTTTCTATGTAAAATGTATTCATTTATTGGTAACACTTTACAATAGGTCTTAGGCAACTTTAGTTAATGCAGTCCATGTGTTACAGTATTTATTCATCTTTGGTGACATTAGATAATAAATAGTTGTTTATAAAACTGTTCATTTTTGACTAATATTGTAAAATATTTTTTAAATAGATTTTTTCTTTTTAAATAGATTTTAAAATGTTATTTATCCCTGTAATGGTAAAGCTGAATTTTCAACAGCCATTTCTCCAGTCAATATCACATGATCCTTCAGAAATAATTTTAATATGCTGATTTGATACTCAAGAAATATACCTTATTATTGTATACAGCAAACATCTACATTACACAATTAACATAATCAACACATTTAGCCTCTTGAAAAATTCAAGAAAAATAAAATGGGAAGAGGAACAGGTGAGTTTTTCAGGGTCTCCCTGTGTTCACGTGAACCTTAAAGCAGTGTTGAAAAGAAAAGAAAGATAGGGAGCCGAAGAATTCCATTTATAAAATGATTAAATTGCTACATCACAGTGCAAAAGCACAGTATTAACTACAGGAACAGAGGGTTCAAAAAGGACTGCAAATTTATGAAATTACAGAGAGGTGAGGAGTCATTCCGGCAAGCAGAAATGAAGATGAAAAATGATCACAATGCCACATGTACGGTGCCACGGGGTAAAAAGTTTCTGACAGTACAAAACTTTATTCTACATTATAAAACTATGAATTGAGGTTGTGCGTGCCAATGCAGCAGTTGCTCTGTATTGCGTATTAAAATCTGCTGTAGTCCATCATAACACCAAATGCTTTCACATTTAAAGCTAATTAGCACTAAAGTACTGCATCACATTCTGTAATAACCTGTTTTAATCGGTAAGCTGTATAGAGACTATACTATTAAAAGCCTTATGGTCAAATTTGACATAGTGATTCTCAGCACAAAGGCCTAACTAGACACAACTGGTGCTGATCCAGACTTTTGGTTTCAATAACTTCTGCAAATTAAGAGAACATAGACGTCTGACCATATGGCTCGCTGATTTTTGGATGAAAGTAAGCATAAATTCTTGCAAAGCTAAGATGCTCATAATATGCCTGCTTTGTCAGGAGCAAATTAATGCAATGCTGGTAAGATATTATTCTTTTTTTTTTTAGTAAGAAACTGCTGATGAACAATATTTATGAGTAAATCAACTGAGCCTCGTGTTATTAAGTTTCATCTATGAATGCAATATTATGCTCCCAAATCCCTTAATGCAGTTTTCACAATCTAAGAAAAATATGATATAAGAGATACATTTTCTTGCATCAGTGTTGATGGGTGACCAGTATAGAAAAGCAAGGGAAAGGAGAAAATATTTTTATGTTTTGATGTCCATACAGCACATCAACGCATTTTGGCATCGCCACAAAATATTTCCCTCGTTTTAATACATGCTCACTTGTTTGAGTGAGTGTTTGTTTTTATGAGAGTGTTCTATATGCGTATCGTTGACTAATTAGAAATGAAGGGTAGTCAGCCACAGTTTGTGAGCCAGTGTAGCACACAAACACACACACACACACACACACATAAATGTCACAAAAAGGGGGAAAAAAAGGTCTAAAATCACTTTTGGTGCCAAAGCAGCACAGACTGAGGCAGATTCTATTTAATGCAGTGCCCTACATGCTTTTCAAGAATAGAGAGATGAAAAGATGAAAATGCATCTGTGTTTGAAAGGTACTTTGGTAGCTATGTCAGAAAAGAATGTGCTCAGGAGGAAAGGAGGTAAACAGTGCATTTACAAACAGAGTAACACAAATTCTATTGACTACCAACAGAGAAAGAACTCCAAGGGCTAGTAGGGGGCCAACAGCTTCATCAGCAGATTTTGTTATACATAATCATTGAATTGTTTTTCACTCGTTGCCTGCTGTTCTGACAAAACATTAAAAATTGGATGAGGGTCTGAAGTTCTGCAGTCATATATCTTGCTGTAACACTGTTATGTTAATAAGGCACCTATCAAGTAAAGTGGATGATTTTATATTCATTCACTGCACCACAGCTGTTATGCTGCTGCTTATAAATATAAAATAACCAAGGTTGGTAATCAACACTTAATTAACCAATTAATCCATGTTTTTGTATGGTTCTCAAAAAATAAATAAAATGTAATATAATGTAATAATTTTAAAATTCTTTTACAACAAAAAAACTATAGTGTAAAGATATTTTATACAAGGTATAACAAATAATTGTAATTATTATTGTTGTTCTTGTTTAAAAATGTGTTATTTATTCTAATTCATTTTATTTAGCATTCTTTACCCCTTTTTATTTTTTGCTTTCAGCATAAAATGGACTGTTAATGTAAATATACTCTACGTTTACAGTAAGCTTTACATTTATATTAAATGCATATACATAATTTAACATCGTTATTACACAATTGCTCATGAATATTTATCATAAGACATTTTGTCCATTAGTTCTAACTAATTTGCTAAAATGCAGATGTTAAGTAGGCACTAGGCACACTATGATTACAGTGCCCCGTGTTAAATAGTTTTCTATGGTTGATCGTCCTCTCATCGTCTTCATCACAGAGTTTGAGCTCAAAGTAAAACAATGACACAGTCTTTCTGCAGCGGGTATGTTTAGGGCCCACAGTCAGTAAACAATTGCACATACACGCATATTCAGTCTTATTTCTGCGTCTCACAGTCGCTTTCTCTCCCCGCCTGCCCCGTCTTTTCTCTCTTCCTTCATCATGCAGTCGGAGCCTGTGGGCACAGTGTGGGAGATAGTGCAGTAAGCTCTCCTCTCCTCTCTCTAATCTCATTTCCCACTGCCTGGATTAAACAAATGTCTGTCATTACCGCTCACTGGTGGAGGGGGGGAGGGTTTAGGGTCCACAGGAGCACCAGAGAGAAAGGAAGGGCGGGAGTGACAGAATAGCAGAGAGAGAGACAGAGAAAGGGAAAATAAAATAACTGGAAGAAAAAAGCAGGAGCAGGTACTAAAGAGACCATCAAATGAGGGACCCAGGGAGATAGAGAGAAATTGAGACAAAATAAGAGTAAGTGATGGAACGAGAGAGAGATATTTTCAGAGCGGGCTTCTCTTACTTTCGACAAAGCACTCTAACTGCCCACAGATGGGCCGCAGCCATAACAGGGCCAAATGGTGCTGAATGAAAAAGAGAAAAGAGACCAAAACAAAAAGGAGAAGGAGAGGAGGCGGTGGTGACAGTAAGACAGAGAGCGAAACGACAGCTTCCCCCCCGCCGCTAAGAAAAATTGACAGCGTGTGGTAACACTGCATCAGAAGACCCAGTGGCAAGCCTTCCACCATCATCAACCAATCCAATGTATTTTTATTGAAAAGTACATAAAGAGCGGTTATACACTCAAGGTGCACCCAAAGCCCAAAGGGGGTCCGTTCCACTATGTCTATAGTTAGTCTTGGGGTTCATTTCGACATTACCGTCCCCTTTTCACCTGCAGTCTGTTTGCTGGCGGAGAGACATTGTCAATCTCGATATAGTTTGTATTCCATGTTTCAAAAAAGACATTTAGATCCAGAAGGGCCCATTGAGGCTGAAATGGTGTGAATCCATTTCGTCGCAGGGAGGGGGTGGAAGCCATAACGTGGCTGCTTTTGTCCTCCCCGCGTCCGTCTGGTTTATTACACCGCACCCGACTGGCTGGAGGTCCCGGTTGATGGACCTTTAAGTATTTAGTACTACGAGAGCAGAAATAATTTCCCTCCGAGGAAACGCTCGCTCCAGGTCAGGGAAAGGTAGTCTGACCGCGTATGACTCACAAGCGGTTTTCTTTTCCGAACACAATGGCCTATGAAACCAGGAGGAGACACGGAAGAGAGATATATTCAGTGAGTGGAATCGTTCGCCTTTATTTCGCTATTCAGAACTCGTCGGGGGGTCTAATCAGCGGTAATCTCGTCAATGAAATTACTGACAGAAATGTTTGTTGACAAATAGTTTTTGTCAGCAATAACAAAGAATTATAGCATGCTATTGACGAAAATATGGTGAGAAAAACAACACTGAAAGATATTAAAGGGAAAAATTAAAATGATGTCCTCATTTACTCACCACCATGCCATGCAAACTCAGTAATATTGTCTTGCTTATCTAAAAGACAAAAGACCAGAATGTCCTTAGGCAGCTTTTCTATACAAGGAAAAAAAATGTGGATGGGGGATTTTAAATGCCAAGCTCCAAAAAAAGCACCATAAAAATATCATAATATAATATATAGTAATATGACAATATAATATAATATAATATAATATAATATAATATAATATAATATAATATAATATAATAAGACTCACCAAGACTGTATTCGTTTAATCAAAAATACAGTCAAATTAAAAATTAATTGACTTTTACTTGTAATTTATTCCTGTGATGGCAAAGCTGAAATTTCAGCAGCCATTACTATAGTTTTCAGTGTGACATGATCTTTCAAGAACCTTGAAAACAATTGTATTTCTTAATATTTGTGTGGAACCATGATAGGCTTCATGCATTCTTGCAAAAAATTACAAAAAATAAGACTGACCCAAAACATTTGAAAAGGCATATATTAAGAAGACTTATTCTAACATCTCCAGTATAAAATCTCCAGCTGTCATTGTTTGAAAAAAAAATCAGCTTTAAGACATTTCATAGAGGAAAGAAAATAATACTAGGTTAGAATGGCATGGGATGAAGAAATAATGACAATTTTATCATCTTGTGATGAACTACGCCTTTAACAATGTACTAACCATTTTTTTAAAGACGAAATATAGAAACTACTGATCCAAACAATCCAATCATAGTATGTTGCATATTGACTCACTTGATCTGAAAGAGCGGAACACCAGTGAACTGAACCGTTCTGATTAGTTTACTCAGACACATCCTATACGGTATATGGGCGAACTTGCACATTCTACCTAGCATATAACTTAGTTCATCTCACTTTGTGAATACATTACTGCTATAACAACACAGTACATATACAGTAATGCAATATCCACACCGCGGAAATTAACACATGAAGACCACTAAAAAAGTATTTTCTGAAAACTGGAGCAATGGCTGCTGAACAGCTTTGCCAACACAGGAATAAATTACATTTTAAAATATATTCAAAGAAAAAACAGTTATTTGAAACTTTCATCGTTAAAAAGACAGAGACGAACACACAAGCCACTGTGTAGCAATGATACATTTCAAAAATCCTTCCGAAAACTTTACCCGAAAGTCATTTAACAAGTACTAGAGGTACTAGAGATCGCACCGATCTCCTCCACATGTTCACAATGCCACATCTAATTCTTTATCTTTAGGCTTTATTCATTGACTGTGGGATCCTGTTCCTCCGATGTTCTCCTCCCTGCTCTCTTTCAGTTAGCGCCTCCTCTTAAATGACTAGAAATCCATTGCCCTGCTTGTGCCTGTCCCAACGGGCTATACACTGATTTTAATGAACAGGATGGAGTGGATGAAGAGAAAGAGGGAGCAAGAGAAAGAGCTGCAGGCTGCAGAAAGATCGTTAGAGCTTTAAGCTCCGTTTCAAGACCTCCCTTCTGAGGTCTTGCGGCTCTCACTTTCTGTCTTTTTCACTGGTCATGATGAAAGTAAAACAGAAGTGCTGAATACGAAGAGCAATTTGGAGAACAGAAGCAAAAAACAAAAGCTGTGAGTAGCCCAAGGGCACTACATTGGCCTTTGAGCAGGGCAGCAGTTCAGACTTTTAACACAGCCTCCTCAGATCTAAACCGAGCATGTTTCTTTTCTTTCTTTTTTTTAAACAAGCAGTGACGTTCTCGGTCTATTGTGTCAAAGTGTGAAAATTCAAAACATTCTGATTTGAAAAACAGATTGTTACAGTAAAAGAACTGCCAAGGAAAGCACACAACTCAAACATGTGGGAAGTGCAGCAAAAATACTGAAGCTTTTCAACATGTTTCCACGTTAGAAGATTCAATGAAACCATAAGAGCCACTTAATATTATCAATTGATATTACATAGATGAATTCAAGATTCACATAATGTTCAACAAGGGTCATGCAATTCAAGGAGATCAAGGGAGAACCTATATACACGTAACGCTCAATAACTTGTTTTCTCTATGGCAATATTTGCTCTGTGCACATGTAACTCAATCCCTGCCATCGACCAACATATCAGAATTAAATAGCTACATAAAGATGGTATGACCAAAACAGACAGCTACGGCTCCAAAAGATACATTCTTGTGTGATCTTTTCTCTTCGGGGTTTAAAGTATTCACATACAGACTTTTCCATATCTACTTATTTGTCTTGTTTGGTGTGTTAGAGTCCACCTACAGTAGATTAGGTGTTATGTTTACAGTCTGTGCTTCATAATACAAGGATGTGTCTAGTGTTTGACTATGTATTTTGTTTCAGAAGTATACATACATATATAAATAAAATATTAAGCAATTCCAAAAGCACTGTTGTTGTCAAATGTCAGTTCTACAAGTAATTCCAGACATATTGATATTCGACTGGGATTGTGATATTGCTTTTATACTGCACATCAAAATAAGACGTTACTATTTTGTAACTTACATTTTAGTCACAGTATTGTCAGTTACTTGGTTTGTTTTTGCTCTGTCAAGTAAAATAGCTCCAAACAAAGCTGCAACAGAACCGTAATGCCGACAAACACGCAGCATTGATGTTTCTGAATGAATCAGCGGTTTTAAACAAATCATTTGAGTGAATGATGCAACGTCATTAATGTTTAGTTCCTGAATGAATTAGCATTTTTTAATTAATCACTTGAATAGATGATTCATTTACTCACTCATTAAGATAACATGTTTATTTATAATTTAGCTATTTTGAACAAATCACTTGAATGAATGACTCAAATGACTCACTCATAAAAAAGTCACTTGCCACCACCTACAGGCGCAATGATGTAACCTGCAGAAAGATTCACTTAAAAATAATCACACCAATATAAATTATTATAGTATATTATATTAAAGTTTTAAAGATAATTGACACTGATAATAACTGTTACAATATCTGCTCTGAGGTGATTATAGATCAGTGTTTGCAACCAGAAGGTTGCTGATTCATTCCCTGTAAGGATCCATTAGCATTGTGGCCTTCAGCAAGGCTCCAGGAGGACTGTTCCTATAATTAGTTCTTAGCAACATCCACCAGCCCTGGTCATGCAGCAGTAAATAAAGACTCAAAGTATATTGTTCATACTTTTTATCATACTGCTGTACACTCAGCTATCTTTCATGAAATTTCTATGGCATTTGGCCCATCATTAACATTTTCCAAACAGCTATAACCTTTGCAGTGCAGATTATAGTGGAGAATATAGAGGCTACGGTACCTCCTTGTGGTCGGCTTAAAGTCAATATATGCTGATCTGGATAAAATGTAAAGAAAGGCTTGCTCTGAGAATAGCCATGGTTGCTCTTTGTCTGAGAGTTTAGCCTGAACTTTCTCTGATGTCTCCATGTGTGAGATGGGACCGTCGTGTCTTCCCTTAAAGCACACAAGCCTTTGACCAAGGCCAGCTTTTCTAATCCTCAGCACACTGCCCACAGACGGTCAATGAAGCAGATAAAAACTGTGAAGTATGAACATAGAAATTGACATTTAATAAACTTTCTAAAAACTTACAGAAGTTAGACAGAATCCCAGAAGCAGTGCAGAATTAAGGACTTTATTTTAAAGTAAATGGTCAGGAAACAAGACCTCAGAAACTCCACTTGCTGACTCATCCTCACATCTGACTTGCAGCTTTCATATGCAATGAGAAAGCAAGACAGATCAGTTGACACGAGGTGATCTTTCCTACTGCATGTATATATGGGTGATTCTTCAATCAGTGGCACTTTTTTATCTTAAAACTTTTTGAAATATCTGTTAAAACATTTATCAAAACATCATGGACTTGATCAATCTTCAATTGAATTTTGATATACAGTAATGTGTGCTGCTGATTTATTGATTGATTGAGTGATTGATTTTGTAGAAAAAAATATCAAGGAGTTAGTTGGCTCGGAGTCAAAAAACTAATAATAAAATAAATAAATAATAATAATAATTATTATTATTATTGTTATTATTATAATTTTGTTAAAACCCAAAAATAGAAAAGGCCTGGCAAATTCACCGTCTCTAAATTCAAGCTTCTTTCAAATCAGTAAAATACCATATTAAACGCAATAAAAAATTTTAGGAAAATTTGAAACCCAATAAAAAGTTTAAAGCTGTTATAATCAACACTACCATTCAAAAATGTGTGGTTCTTAAGATTGTTTTTTTTGTGTGTGTGTGTGTTGTGTTTTGAAAGATGTATTTTCTGCTTACCAAAGCTGTTTATTTTGATTTAAAAAATAAATAAATAAAAATACAGTAAAACCAGTAACATTGTGATATTTTAAAATGTAATTTATTTCAGGGTCAGAAATAATTCTAATATGCTGATTTGGTGCTTATGAAATTTTTCTTCTTATTATTATTATTAATTATCAGTATTGTCAACATTTTCCCCCCTCAGGATTCTTTGATAGATAGAAAGATCGAAAGAACAGTATCTTGTATTAATGTAATGTATTAATGTAAAAGTCTTTACAGTGGTAGTGTTAAAACTAGATAGTTTTTTAAGCATTATGTCTTTAAAATCATAAAAGGGGACAGAATTGTTCTGTCTAGTTGAAGAATCACCCACATATGGACTAAAAAACTGTTTTATGAAATAGAGTACTGGGTTCTCCTATGAAAATCTTTTATGGGTAATAAATAAATGTGCGGCGAAGAAGGAAATGGAAATCATGATTTTATAAGCTGAAATCTAATTATGGCGTTTTGTGTTATCTGTGACTCTGCATGCCTTAGTTTTTCCTCAGCCTTGACAGGGCCATTAAAACACATGCGACCAAAGACATTAACGTTTTGATGTAGTAAGGACATGACAGGTTATGATTACAGAAAGGGAAGCAGAAGCAAAGTAAGAGAGATGGCACGGCTTTAATTAACAGTAATGCCGGGAATGAGAACCCAGGGATAAGAAACAGTTTGTTCATCTTGAGCTCTGCATGTTTTTATTTTGTTTTCGCAGGTCTTGTGGGTTGTTACCTGTTTTCCGAGACAATAAGAAGGTTAATTGCTCAGTTATGCTACAACTCTCCCCTCCCCTAAGAACAGGAGTATACAGTCGACGAGGGCGGTCGGCGGAGGGTCGTGGAGTTTGCGGAACGCATTCCTGTATTTTACCTCAAAAATCAAGAGGCTTTTTCCTCTTCTTCAACAATGTGCATGGTTTAAATAATTTAGAACACTAGACTGCTGTTGCATTGTTTTCGGTCCTATGGGAGAAACAGTTCAAAGTAATAAAGCCGGAGATAAACGCGTGAGATTGAATGCATTTATTAAAAGCCCTCAGAGTGGGAAAACAGCCCTGTTCTGCAATGGTCTATGTTGCAGTTCTGAAGGCCTTTGAAGTACAACTCCTGGCATTTTCCCCTAAAATAACAACTTCATCTTTATCTGTGTTCCCTCATGTCCCTCGAGTCCACTAAAAAGACCCTAATACACACACGCACACTCCTACAAAAAGCATAATGACTTCTTTTGAAATCCAAACAGGTGATTTTGTTCCATCCGTTTTCTATTTTTACAAACGGACCATTTTGTGTTCCACATTTCAAATATTGCTGCCATTTTTTTCTGAAGATAATGATAGCTATCATTTTGCATGTGGATGCATTCTTGTATTTTAAAACACCTCCCATCATGAGTTATATAAACATAACTATTATGTTTTTTTTTCACATGAATGAGAAAAGTATAAGGTGAAGCTAAGACTAATACAACTAATAAAGGGGAACGGCAACATCACAGCAAACATTTGCTGAAGCGTCTCAGAGGCATTTCATCAACAAGACTGCTAATAAATTATTAACCTCGTAATGAATATATTGCTGCGAGGATTATGTAAACTTCCAACAAAGCCACAGTGGACCGAAATGCATCCTATTATCTTTCTCAAAAATACATGAATATATTTCTTTTTGATCTTGCAAGTCGTCGTTCCCTGGGAGAGGAACGAGTGCAACCGAGCACCTAGGTTGGTCGTGGAAGAGATAAACTGTACAAGTGGAGGCCGTACTTAAGTGCTGTAGTTTTTTTTCTTTCATCTTAAAAATGGCAAAGCTTTTAAACATTTTGAGCTGTGTTCGAGCACAGACACTCCCCAGAATACAAAACCGCACGCACCTGACACACAAAGTGAGGGTGATGAAAAGCGAAGGGAATGAAAGCTTCCCGTGACTGAAGGCGATGAGAGGGACAAAACCGAATTTCAGAATTAGGAGATGACAAAATGACTTCGATTCAAACCCTAAGCCTGGTTTTGAGTGGCGTTTTTAACACCACTGAAAGCACTAAGGAAGTTTTTATGTTTTATTTTGTTCAGTTTTTCTCACCAGGGTTAAACTAACACTGATCTGTTTAAAGTTACATTGTAGTGAATTAATAGTTAAAAATACTACTTAAAACCAAGGCCGCAAAGCATCTGCTCAGGGATGGCTGATATGTTACTGCATATGAATAAAGATGAGGCTGTAGGCAATAATGTGCTAGTTGCTATAACCCTGTTATTCACACAACAGATTAAATTAATAGATCAGCAAAAAAGATGAAATTAATTAGTACAAACCCCTGTGCTGAGTGAGGACAATGAGAAAAGTATGATTAGGAGAGCAAAGAAAGACAGCAAAGATAATACAGTATTGAAAACAGTACAGTATTGAGTACAGTACAGTCTATATATAAACTGGGTCACAGGGGCAAAAACACACACAGAATAGTCCATAATCCTGACATAACGGCAGATAGAGACCAGGGGGCGACGAAGTAGGGAGGAGCCAGGGAGGAGACAGGAGGGACATGGAGCAAGAGGAGCACAGCAGGACCCAGGCCACAGCCATGACGTCGACCCACGGTGGAGCCGACGGAGGGAGGAGCCATGGAGGAGGAATGGCCGCCGACCAATGGAGGCGGAACAGGAGGTGGAAGAGCCCGAGGCAGAGACGGAGAGCCGATGAGCCAGGGCGACGGGGAGGATCCGGAGGTCTTAGGTGGAGCAGATGGCACCGGTGACCGACGCAGAGATGTGGATCCGGGAGGGCACGGTGGAGCCGGAGCAACAGAGGACTCAGGTGGAGCCGAGGGGATGAAGGAGCCTGATGGAGCCAGAGGGACGAGGCGAAGCCAGAGAAGTGGAGTCCCGAGGCGCGGGATGATCGACGCCAGACCAAGGTGAACCAGGGGGCGACGAAGTAGGGAGGAGCCAGGGAGGAGACAGGAGGGACATGGAGCAAGAGGAGCACAGCAGGACCCAGGCCACAGCCATGACGTCGACCCACGGTGGAGCCGACGGAGGGAGGAGCCATGGAGGAGGAATGGCCGCCGACCAATGGAGGCGGAACAGGAGGTGGAAGAGCCCGAGGCAGAGACGGAGAGCCGATGAGCCAGGGCGACGGGGAGGATCCGGAGGTCTTAGGTGGAGCAGATGGCACCGGTGACCGACGCAGAGATGTGGATCCGGGAGGGCACGGTGGAGCCGGAGCAACAGAGGACTCAGGTGGAGCCGAGGGGATGAAGGAGCCTGATGGAGCCAGAGGGACGAGGCGAAGCCAGAGAAGTGGAGTCCCGAGGCGCGGGATGATCGACGCCAGACCAAGGTGAAGCCGGAGGGCCGAGGGGGCCCGGCGGAGCTTGTGGACTGCCGGGCCAGGACGGAGAGGAAGGAGCTAGGAACCATGGTGGAGCCGACGGGTCAACGGGCCGAGGCAGAGTCCAGGCCTCGGAGGCTGGAGGCGGAGTCAAGGGAGACTCCAGCCATGGCGACGCTGGAGGATGGCAGTTCCGCGGGGTTCGCACCGCAATGATGGAGGGCTGAGGGCGAGCAGAGGGGCTGACAGATGACAATGGTGGAGGAGGCTGGAGCGGATGGGAGGGTGGGCATTTTCTAGGAGCGGCCACTGGAGGGTGCTTTCTAGGAGCAGGCACTGGAGGGCACTTTCGAGGAGCGGGCACTGGAGAGTACTTTCGAGGAGCGGGCACTGGAGAATCGGAAGCCCCCTCAGGGCTGGACGAGGGAACCAAGGACGAAGGAGGGCAGGACGGGACCAGCGGAGACGACAGAGAGAGGAGAGGGGGCAGTTCGATCTCCAGATCAGACTCCCAGTCTATGAGATCCCCCTCCTCGTTTTGGCTCACACACCTTGACTGACGTCACGGCCTCTGGCTCCACGGCGATCCTCAGCTCTGTCGCTCTCTCTAGCGATGGCTCGTCGGTCGCTGCGCGCTCTGGCTCTCCGTCAGTAGTGGGCTCGGGCATGCGCTCCATGCATCGGGGAGATGGTGGACTGGGCTCTGGGTCGGGAGTGGCACTGGCGATTAATTCCTGGGAACCGGTGGGGAACGGAGATCCATTTCTCGCCAGTGTCCACTCCACAAATTCACCTCGAGGGCCATCTTCGGACGACGGAGCTCTGCATGCGGTGTTGAGGCTGGCGTTATAGAACGCGCAGCGTCGTCCGGATAGGTGGTGAGATGGTACACAGCCAGAAACAGTCTGGTATGACCCTCAAGCGAATTAACCCCCTGCTCCAGCAGGAGGAGGATTAATTCGGGGTGAAGGAGGGGATCCATAGGGCACACAACGGAAAGAAAAAACAGAGTAAAAAGAGAAACAAAATGGAGGGTACAAACGGAGGTAACTGTTTGGGTCGGGTCTTTTGTCACAATTCACTCGGGGAGCAAGGAACGAGGAAACGAGGAGCATTTGAATAACACAGTCTTTAATAATCCACAGGAAAACCGAGAACAAGGAGGACATTCAGCAAGTAGACCCGACAAACAATAACTGAAAGGACTAGGGCTTTTAAAGGCAGAATAATTGGACAGAGACACACCTGGAATCAAATTAACACAATCAACATGAGGAAGAAACTGGGTCACAGGGGCAAAAACACACACAGAACAGTCCATAATCCTGACATATATATAGTAAAGGGTAAATGATCACATATAGGTCAACCAATAGTGGTAGGGTAATGGTGGGAGAGTAAATTATCACATAACCTCATTACATAGTGTTTAATTAGTATGTTCAGTTAATGCCGCCCATTTATCACCTTTATCAAAACAGTTATCATTTATCACATTTATCAAAAACTATTTTACATTTTATGCAAAACATTTTACATTTTATGCTATTTTATGCAAAAACCTGATTCCAGGCAGACTGATGCAATATCTTGTCAAGAGAGAGATCAAAAACCCATTTTACTTTATTCATGCAATTCTATGTAAATGGAAGTTCAAGATCAGTGCATTGCATTGTGGGATACAGCATCCTGTTCAGTGTGCTCCCTTCACGTTTTGTAATGTGGTAATGTAATTATGGGTATCCCATGTACACTGGAATGTGCACAATATACATACTGCACACTGCTGAAATGGTAGTTGTAAAAGTAGTTGTAGTATGTTGGTGTACTACTAAACATTACCTTAGGCTGGTGTACTACTCTGACTTCTGCCACGGTAATGAAGAAGCAAAAGGTAATCCAGGAAGTAGCAGTGAAAACAATAACAAGGCTCACCCTCATTTCTCTTTTCCTGTTTGAAGCCGTGTCTCCATTTGATACATACTAACACAAAATGCCATTTTGTGCTGGAAACAAGTATACACTAATGTTCAAATGTGTGAGTTTATTTATTTATTTGGAAAGAAATTAATAAATGTATTCATAAAAGATGCATTAAAGTGATCAAAAGTATCAGTAAAGACATATAATGTTACTAAATATTTATATTTTAAATAAATGTTGTTCTTTTGAACTTTCTTTTCATCACAGGTTTTCACAAAAATATTAAGCAGCACAATTGTTTTCAACATTGATGATAATAAGAAATGTTTCCTGAGCAGCAAATCAGCATATTAGAATGATTTGTGAAAGATCATGTGACACTGAAGACTGGAAAAATTACTCCAAAAATTCAGCTTTGCCATCACAGGAATAAATTAAATTCAAATAAAAAAACAGTACTATATATATTATAAAGTATTATATTATATTATATCATATTATTCCACAGGTCTGATAAATGCTTTATTTTGATTGTTTGACAAATGTTCTATGGTGTGGAATATTTTTTTATTAAACACACAGCTATGAAATAGTTTCAGGTCTCTCAACCGCATTAGCGTTGAGCGATATGCTCAACTGTCATATCGTCCTATCATCAGCCTGTGAGATTGCCGATAAACAATATTATCATGCAAATTTATTTAATTATTTATTTACTTATTGCAGGAAAGTGAAACAACTCCAGCGTAAGGCTAAACGAAGCCTAATGTTTTTCATTTGTATTTAACATAATAACAATTTAATAAAAACAGTGTAAGATACTAATTATAATGCTTACATTTCCTCAGTTATTCAAAAAGCAGCTACAGAAAATTAGCAAAGAACATTTACATTATCAAAGAACACTGACTTCAATCTAGCGCGAGTATATGCACTTTAAAAACACTCCCGTTATAATCAGTGAAGCTGTCTACACTGTATGATGAATAAATCTCTTATTCGTCATACAGTAAATGGAGTGTTTACTATTGTCCTTTTGCATTGACACACTATTTTCCTATTTTGATACTGTAAAGCTGCTTTGACATAATCTGTATTGTTAAAAGCGCTATATAAATAAAAGTGACTTGACTTGACTTGACTTATACTTACATCTGCACTTCGTCGTTTATGATGAGAGAATTCACGAGTCAGAATTCAATCAGCTCGTGCACTCAACAACAAAACTCTGCTGTTTCAGCGATGACGCATTTGAATGTCTCTGATTGGCCATTGCATTCATAAAATCAACAGAATTGTGTGTGATTGGTTATAACACGCAACACTGTACAAACACGGAAAAAGAAATATGATGGAACAAATAAACCGTAATATTAATTAGATAGTATTACTAACCTACGGTGGCCGAGAAGTGCAGAACAAATCACAATTCTGAAAACAAAATAACAAATTACAAACGCAAATGCAAGTCTAAAAAACTAAATAACAATTCAGAAAGCACAACAACAATTCAGAAAACATTATAACAAGTCAGAAAACACAATGACAAATCAGACAAACCGGAAAAGGTAGGTATAGTTTGAGACAGTGCCATTGGTTTGGGATTATTCACCGCTTGGTTGAATAATCCCAAACTTTTTGGGATTTGTCATTGTGTTTTCTGACTTGTTAAGGTGTTTTCTGAATTGTTGTTGTGTTTTCTGAATTGTTATTTTGTTTTTTAGACTTGCATTTGCATTTGCGTTTGTAATTTGTTATTTTGTTTTCAGAATTGTGATTTGTTCTGCCCTTCTCGGCCACCGTACTAACCTGATAATAATAATAATAATAATAATAATAATAATAATCGTCTTGCTATCTCTGGTGATATCTAGGTGATATCTCTGACTATCGTCGTTACACGATACTATCATCTATCGGCACAACCCTAGATCGCATTATCCACGTTCCACATATCACTTCACCAAACAATTTCAGTTATTTCACAGAAAAAAATTATTAAAAAAATTACCTTTAATTAAACTCTAACATTATAACAATCTTACCGACCTAACATATGAACGGTGATAAATCATTCTGTGATATCAAGACATTCCAATTTAGCCCTACTGTCCTACTACATAAACGTCTGCACTTTCGGATAACAAGCAAACCGCGTACCTTCTATACCAAGCAGCAGTATGTAAATTGTTATTCGCCCCTGGTGTACACAAGGAAGGACCCCGGCAGCCATTTCTGCCACCTCAAACTTGTTTTGCCACAGCGGCAGCAGGACCGACTGGCAAATGAACTCACTGCAAATGTACAACCATATAATGAGCTGCATGTTCCCTGTGCCTAAAGGTACACTTATGACCTTCAGAAACACACACACCACAGTGATGTGTGTTTTCCCAGAAAGCCTTTGAAGTACAACCGCTGACATTTTTCCCCTAAAATGACTTCTTCATCTTAACTGCATTCCCACCTGTCCCCTGAGTCTACAGTGCGTGGACCCTCCTGTTTGATGATGACACACACACGCACACACGAGTGGACTTCTGCCAAAATGTATGTTCACTCTTATAGTGAGACCAATGGCTTATCTATGCCTGGAAACTATTCTCAAAAAAGGCATGGAGGGCCAGTATTCTATTACACAGGCACACAAATAGACACACAAACACACACATTCCCATTGCAACTTCTCTACCCAGGCAATATTCTGTTCTGTTATATTGTTTCTATCACATTTTCCATTAAAACTGACATTTCATCTCAATAAAGCCCTTGAGGCGGAAACCTAAACACTAGCATAGAGGTAAGAATAAATGTGTGCGTTTGTATGTTCTTCTGTATGTGTGCATGTATGTGTGTCCGTGTGTGTGTGTGTGTGTGTGTGTTTGTGTGTGTAAAAGTGGCACATTGAGAGAATGGAAAATGACACACTGTCATTCTGTGAAGGTACAGGGGTTCATTATATGCACTGTTATTGAAAGAGTAAAGCAATTACACCTGTCTGCGGTGGGGGCCAGTTATCAACGCACAAGACAATTATCAAAAGGACAAAATGAATGTCCTCTCTCTTTCTCTCAACCCTCTTTTTCTGTTTTTTCTTCTTGCTGACTTCTGCTGTTAGTTCTTGCTGGTGGATTCAATTCAACAACGAATAAATGTAACATTGAAAATGTCATTTTAATGCACTCACGCTAGCTCTTCCTGTACCTCTTTTCAAACCATCAGAAATTTTTAGTAATAGCTGACACAGATGTTTTGCAAAAATATTTTGCTTATGTAATTTTTGGTTTTAGGGTTGTCATTTTATTTACAATAAATCAAATGACACATAATTCTATGTATCCATTACATATTCAAAGGTTGCATGTGATTTTGTCTTCTTTGGTCTGATTTGGCCACAATGTTACAAAAACAGCATATGATGTTCCTGTCGGTGTGAACACAACAGCTGACTTATGTAGGCCTGTGAAAAAGTGCATCCAATGCAATATGAAACGCACTACTATTCAAAAGTTTGGAGTCAGTAACAATGTATGTATGTATGTATTTCCTTTTAAAGAAATTATTACTTTTTTTTAGGACCTACTAATTTGATAAAATATGTCAGAAATATTTTGTAACGTAATATGTTTTACTAATTGAAATAATGTTGTTCATTTAAACCTTCTATTAATCAAAGAATCCTGAAAATTATTTTAAATGCATTTTTTGTTGCTGCCGTGTGTTTTGAGTTTGAGCTCCGTCAAGTTAATTCTTTGTCGTCTAATTTTTTTATCTTAAAATCAATTTTATACACCATCCTTTTCAGTTCTATAACGTGTGAATATATCCCCTATCGTATTCTACAACAAAAACAATCAGAGTGCCTTGTTATCACTAGTTCTATTTTTGACTTTCCGAGTCCGCTATTAGCATATAGCCCGCTAACATCACCAGCGTGGTTGCCGCTAATCTCACTACATTACTAATTACTAATACTCTATTCACACACATTACCATTGTACCAATGGAGCTCGAGCTGGAGGCCGTGGAGAAGCAGATCCGTGACTTGGTGGCGAAGTAGACCCAGCTGAGAGAGCGGAGAGCCGCGCTGGAAACATCCCAGGCTGACGCTCACAAGTCCGAGGTAAGTATACAGCGCGCTGCTAACTCTCCCACCACCTCTACTCCGTGTGTTTCTCTGCACAGGCCCGGTGCACCCAGGACACGATCTTCCCAGATGTCCTTCACTCCGGCGCCAGGACACCACGGACCCTGTGTGCACCGCCCACGGAAGAAGCGAGCCAGGCCCCGGGCGATGACCTCTCCACCTCCGCCGCCTCCGGTCTTCGAGATATCCACCCGGAACCGCTTCACTCCCCTCCGCGAGACGGAACGCGATGCTGTGATCATCGCAGACTCCATCGTCCGGCACGTACGTGCTACAATAGCTGAAGGTAAAGTGCACACTCACTGTTTCCCTGGTGCTCGTGTACGCTAATTATGTCTCTATTTGTTTCTCTGTTTCTGCTGGGATTAACATCCCGTGGTAACTAGGATTTACACAAGCTTCAGTCTGGATCCAGAACACCTGAGAAGAGATGATGCAACCCCTCAGAGGACCTCAGATGATGCCAACCCTGCAACAACATACAGAACTACCACATTTTGCTATAAGTTTGATTGCATCATATAATAATTGCTGTTAATAGTGTTCATCGTCTGTTTTATTACGTCTTAAATTGATTTTTCCGTACTGCTGGTTCGTCTGGTCAGAGGAGAACTGGCCCCCCAACTGAGCCTGGTTTCTCCCAAGGTTTTTTCTCCATTCTGTCACCGATGGAGTTTTGGTTCCTTGCCGCTGTCTCCTCTGGCTTGCTTAGTTGGGGACTTAATTTCCAGCGATACCGTTGACTTGATTGCAAAGATACTATTTAAACTGAACTGAGCTGGATGTTGACATCACTGAATTCAATGATGAACTGTCTTTAACTGAAAAATTAGTGTTTACTATTGTATTTGCATTATTGACACACTATTTTCCTAAATAATGCTGTTCAGTTGCTTTGACACAATCTGTATTGTTAAAAGCGCTATATAAATAAAGGTGACTTGACTTGACTTGATATAAGAATATCTATATGATATAAGATTATTTTGATCAAATAAATGCAGTTTAATGAGCATAAGAAAATAAATAATTTTGATAATTGATATATTTTGAAGTACTGTTATATTTGATGTTGCACAATGTTGAAACATGTCTTTGGAGTTTAAACTTTATTAAAATAGTATCTCATGTACAATTCCTCCATTACAATAACACAGCACAGCACAGGTGTAATGAAGGTAAAATTAGCCTTTGTTTATTTCTAGGTAACTGTATCTGATTAAAGTTTTTAATTGAAACTTGCGATGACTGTTGATATATTAAAGATATCTGAGGACATGTTTTCAAAGCCGTAGGCGAAATTGTTTCTGAATACATGAGCAAAAACCAAAAAAAGTCCCTTCTTTTCTCTTCCCCTGGTTCACGCTCTCTCTTGAATGAACGAGTGATCCTATAGACCCCTGCAGAGCAGCTAAACCTTCATCTGCGAAGCAGACTGCTCTCAGGAGGACAATAAATGCACACATACCCACGCTTCGCCTGACAGTTTGTGTCCTCTCCTGAGCACAATACACAGTCACATATAGAGATATGACCACTATACCTCACTGCCAGCCCGTAAATTCCTCCTTTTCCAGGCATTTACATCTCTTTTTATTTGTTTTGATAAACACAGCATGCAAAATAGGGTCGTTGCCTCTTGTGAACACTCTATTTCCAGTTTCCATTCCATCATGATTACTGGATTTTTAAAAATCACTTTAATAATTTCACACTGATTTGGAGAGCAACTGAGAGCAATTTGGAGACACTGATATATTTTAAATATAGCTGTCAGCTGGGAAAATCTATAAATATTTATATTATTGAGAAATTTACATCAATTTCCACAACTTTTTGAAATTATATTAATTGTATTTGTCATTTTTATTTATATTATTTATTTAAAAAGGACATTTCAGGACAAACAAATAAATCAATCAATTATTATTACAGTCTCTCCACCCACTTGCCTCTTTTTTATTTTTTCCCCCTTTTATTGAAAGTCCACTGTTTTGCTATTCCTTCTGCTGTCTTCAGACATCACATGAAATGCATTTAATTGTTTTACCCCTCATGTTTAATTATGTACTGAAGCTGTATTCAACAGTAGCGGAGTAATTGTCCAACTCAGCACAAAGGTCTTTATTCTCTTTGTGGGAAATATTGGCTCTTCACTAATCAGCTAAAGAAAAAAAATCAATATTCAATTCCTTAAAAAAAGAACAGCGATCGGTGCATTCAGAGAGACTTTTTTAAATAATAGAGACTTTTTCTATTACCACACAAAACAATAAAGGCATTGTGCATTTGTAGCAAACACACGCACAGTCTTCTATTAATGCAGAATTAGACTAATGTTGTTCTTTTTTATTACACCACTGAACAACAGAGAGCCGCGTGTGTGCGATTTTATGTGTGAATCTATTTTAGTCTGATCCAATAAGGAGATGTCAGTAATGCTCAGCCCTGACAGGATGTGAAAAACGCAATGTTCCGCATCAATTACTTCCTGCTGGGTCACAGAAAAGGTTACCTGGCATCGCTACCCCAAATCAGGGAGTGTGACAAGGGTTCAGGGTGGGCTCCTTTTGTGAGGTTCAGCATAACCCGTATCACCCCTCCTCGGATGCTGATGATGACGAGGAGGTGAAAGACAAAAGGAAGTGTCAAGAGCAAAATAACGTTAAAAAATAAATAAACCTTTCACTATCAACCAAACAACCCATGCCTAATATCATATGCCAGAGTAAAAGGAAACATACTGTGCAAATTTCTGCCATCACATTTGTGCTTTTAAACAGAAATAAACAGTGCTCTACTGGGTTCCAGTGTGCACTAAATTCTAAAGTGGAACATGTGGTCTTCTTCTGTATTAATACCAATCATTTTTCTAAATTCTATATTTATTTTGTGCATTTGCCCAACTATGTGCTGGCAAGCATCCTTGGATGATTCCAAGTGCCTGTTAGTAAACAGAGTGATCGCATTATCCAAAGCCATCTGCTAATATGCAAGAATGTGACATTCGTCGTAAAATAGTGCTGGCTCGCTTCCTGACGTTCCTGCCGGACATCGAGGACAGTGACTGTTGAACATGAGCTACCGAATGTGGTACACCTAGCGAAGAGGGAGCAGGAAGCACTAAAAATTATTTGTTTGAAGTATGCCCTGACCATTTTTTAATCACAAACACATCAAATGTGTCACATAAATATAGCACATTGGAAATTAAATGAACTAATATTAATGAATTTGAAACACCCAGCGCGCCATACTGAGAAATTTTGGTGTCAATCACACAAGCCTGAAATATGTCAGCTCTGAAAGGACTATCTCTCTTGCTCTTCCTCTATATTTTTCCTTTCACAACCATGGCAGTTTGATCCACGGCCATTGGCTGCCATATTCACATCTATAACTCATGAGTCAGCAAAACCTTTGGCGGACAAACTCAAAACACATTTTGGTTCCTTCTCTCTCTCCTCTCATCTCCCCAGCAGACCTCGCCACTAACCCTGAGAGGAGAACGTTATCAGGAAATCACTCTGCTTTAATTAGTTACGTGGCGTCACTCTCTTCAGATCTTGTCTCCTGCTGCTCTCAGCATGAGACTGAGCTGCTCAGATTAAAGTGTGTGTCTGTGTATGTACATATGTGCATTAGTGTCGTGTGTATGTGTCCTTCAAATTAGATCCACTCATGCATCATTAAGCAGTTGCCGGCATAGTTATTGCAGGACATGTTACATTTAAATTAATTTCCGACCCATAATACAATGACAAACTAGTACACACACATTTAAACTAACACAGTTCTGAATTAATTGTCTGTTGAGATGAGGGAATTTAAATGAAACTGTAAATGTATCTCATTTGACCCAAAAGGTCAAAACATGTCCTAATGCGCCATTTCACAAATATGTTTTGTATATATATTTTGTTGTTCAAAAATTTGGGGCCAGTATGTTTTTTTTGTTTGTTTGTTTTTTAGAAATGACAATAATATTATTTCTTTGTCTAATAAATGCTGTTCTTTTGAGTTCTTTTGAACTTTCTATGAGTTAAAATAGCACTTTAGGATATTTTTGACCTCTTAGGTTAAATTAGTTAAATTTATTGTTTCCACAAATATATTAAGCAGCGCAACTGCTTGTACAACACTGATAAAAAAAGGAAGTTTAAAAGTTTCTTGAGCACCAAATGAGCATATTAGAATGATTTCAGATGCATCATGTGACCCCCACACACTCTGAGCCCCTTTCCATAATCGCGAGCTTCAGCTTTCAACATAAATGTAAAGACAGTACACAATGTCGTTAGTTTTACCATCAGTTCAAGCCCGAAAGGGGAACAGAGTCGTGTGACAGACACAGTGATGATGCTCGTATGTATTTGCAGTACACAAGCCTAAGCCAAGCCTAAGCCACAAGCCAAGCTTGAGAAAGCTGACTCCACTGTGATGTGACCCTGTCTCTCTCTCACGCACACACACACACACGAAGCGATACTCTACACGGCGCAAAACTCCGCATTTGTCAATAGCAAATACTTAAACTATAAAGAAAACATACTTACAGTAGCTGATTCAGAATAAGCGCCAGTTCCCTTTCAGTCGGTCGCTCTCGACGTCACGTCGGATGACCGAAGAATTGGGATCCCAATTCGTCGGTCATCCGACATGACGTCTCCATTCCCTGCGTCAGGGAACGAGGGTTACAATACGTAACCGAGACGATTGTCATAGCAAAGTCGGAATTGACCCAATTTTTTTTAGAAATAGCCTTTGCACAGCCAGCCTTGTAGGCTACTCTCCTAGGTTCTCAAAACTGTCGTCCATAAAATGCGTTGCACAAATTCGAACATCTGGGTTGTGCTGTTCTGTTGTAAATAAATCTTAACCGATGATTCCTCATTGCATATACTTTCGGAAGGCCAAATAAAGTGCTTTTGCTTTCACACAGAAACACACAGCGTCTCCCTGACATGGCTGCATCAACACTACTGCGGTTCCTGAAACCATGCCTTCTTTCTTTGCATGAACATTTGGGCGGCATTACACAAATATTTCCACATCGTGACATAGACATGTGGGGACGTGTTTGAATGAGGCGTTTTAGCCCGGTCTGGATCAGCCTTCTCTTTTAGATAGAATAAATCCTTTTGTGGGAGACTTTGAGCTTTGTAAATCTGCAGATCTTATACATGCACAAATAGTTACATAACACACTAAAGAAAAGGAAAAATAGAAATTGCATCATATGACCCCTTTAATGGTGGAGCAACTTATAATATATAGATGAATAAAAACTAATTTTGGAATAACATGCACTGATGAACTGTGCAGCCTCATGTATTAAAGGGGTCATATGATGCAATTTACATTTTTCCTTTCTCTTTGGAGTGTTACAAGCTCTTGGTGCATAAAGAAGATCTGTAAAGTTGCAAAGACTAAAGTCTCAAATCCAAAGAGATTTTCTTTATAAAAGTTAAGAGTCAGCCACACCTACCTAAAACGCCTCGTTCTAACACGCCCCCACATACCTACGTCACTATCTGGGAAGATTTGCATAACGCCGCCCAAATGTTCACGCAAAGAAAGAAGGCGTAACTTTTATTCTCGCTGTAGTATTGTTGTTGCTGCCACCGCCATGTCGTGAAGGCACTATGTGCTTCGTTGTGAAAGCGAAACTACTTTGTTTGGCCTTCCAAAAGAGGACGATATCGCTTCGTCATGCCTGGAGCTGATTCGTGCTGGTCACTGAGGAAATACTTCAACTTTGCACTGTGGATCGCCGGATCGGTTTTCACGGTGGACGAAGCGGAGTCCAGCCCGGGGTCGTCACATGTGGTTGCCGCAGGCATCACAATATGGTAAGGGACATAACATTTCCATCACACGCTTGAGGAATTCAGCCAATCACAACGCACTGGATAGCTGGCCAATCAGAGCACACCTCACTTTTTCAGACCGATGAGCTTTGTAAAAATCGATGCGTTTCAGAAAGGCGGGGCATAGAGGAGAAACAATAATGTACAGTATGTGGGAAATAATGTATTTTCTTAACCTTAAACCGCATAAACACATTTCATTACACCAAATAATGTTCTTTTTAGCAGCATCATATGACCCCTTTAAAATAAATAGGTCAATTTTTATTTCATGTTGACTTAGAGGTCGGACCGATGTCATCAGTGACCTTGTTTGAAGTAAATTTTAGCCATTCCTAACTTTCTTAACTTTTGCAGAGCTGCATTTGCTATCCTACTGCCGGAAACTCCCCACATTTACTCTTATCTTTATTTATGTAATGGAGTAATATAATCCTCATCTTCTACTTCATTTTCATTACTTTACCAGGAATGGGTAATAGCCATGTTTCTCAACACTGAATAAGTGTTGTGGTGGCCCTGTGCTGCTAATATATTAATTGTATGTGTTAATGCTCATAATTAAGTAAATAAATAACTGTATGTGCTAATTCGCTAAGGCTAGTGAAGCAATGTGTTAATGTATTCATCGTTTTAATAATATAAATGCAGATTAGGTCCTATAAATTGGTCTACTAGACAGGACGTTTTGAGATATGAAAGATTCAGTATGCCATCAAACCTGAATAAAACAAGTCCCATATTTTGCGATATGCCCCTTTAAATCTTTAAATGTTTCCCAGCTAAATCCCTTAAGGTGAGGAACAGAGCCTCAGCTCTGGGTTTTCAGGCTCATAAAAACGACATTGTTTTCCACTTGACATAAATACCACCTGAAGACCACCCCTGTGGTGGAGCTGCGCAGCACCGCAACGCTGTCTGAGAAACATATCAATTAGATTCCCAAACTGTAGTGAAACAAAGCACTGGAGGCAGTCTACTCTCCACACAACAGCAGCAAATTAACAACAGATCTCCACCCACTCTTTACTGTCTGTTTAGATATGGAGGAGGAGGAAGACAAAGGAACGAGGAGGAGAGAAATAGCGAGAGTGCTATTGGAGTCGAGCCTGCTAATGGTATTCCATTACCATTAATGGCAGGCAGCCCCTGTGAAGACCCGCTATTTGCCATGAGGCAATTCCTCACTGTTTGGGTCTGCCATTGACAACATGAACATTAAACAATATCTCAAGCACGGCCGCCAAAGAAGCTGCAAAACACCGAAACTGATAAAGCAACTGATATTAGATCCTAGAGAATAATTTATTGGCCAGACATAATTCATTGCTAAATATTTCACATTTTGCAAGGTTTTTACTGAGAGCTGACATTTGTGAGAAGATTGAGGTAGTGAAAAAAAAAAACACATTGAGTCTCTGAAAATGTGAATAATTGAAATTCACCTCCATTAATCAGCGTAACTTGAGGGTCATTATGTTGACATTGTTTAATTATTTATAACAGCTCTGTCTGGAAGAACCGCGCTACATATCCAAAATGACAGCGTGTCATTCCCCTTTAAAAAGTAGCCATCAGTGGCTCATCTCTGCAATCCCGAGCTCTCTGTTTTTTCCCCCTTCATTTTTTCACTCTTAAAGTCCCCTATTGATCTACAACTGGCTGCCACAGCACAGGCAAGCACTTTTCCTCTATTTGTCACTCTCTCCTTCTCTCTTCCTACCACTCGCCAGTCTTTTCTTGTAGTTTTTTCCCCCCTCGTTCCCGACATCTGAGCCAATAATCAATGCAGTTTCATTCTGGTGAGGAACAAATGGAATTCCAGCTGAGAGAAAGATAGTGGAAGTTAGAGTGGAGGCATGCATGCACACATACGCACGCACACATCCAGGTCCGACAGGGGCTTCACTCACAGACTTGCAATTTTAGACACAAAAACACCCACGTACACCCACAGTGGCTTTATTCTGAAAAACAGTAGACGAACAGGTGTTACTGAGCAAGAGATTCACACTATAGAACATATTTAATGACTATGTCTCGGTTTGGTTGGGGCGAATTGCATGATTGAACCGAATACTAATGAGGAACAGAGCCCTCAACAGGAAGCTGCTACAGCTAACTTGCATTTAAATTGGTCTTGTAGAGAAACTATAAATTAACAGAACAGACAGTTCCTGTCTTCCTAAAATAAACGGTGCATGTTTTATCGAACGCAGCAATGAGCAAAAAAGTGTCGGCCACAATAAAACAGAAAGTTTTGCTAAACAAACCTTGGCAAATTATAAAGTACCCATAAATTACATATTCCATTTTGTGCTATTTGCACTGATTAATAAACACTTGAAGATCAGTTTTCTAAATGCGAGCAACACAGATTGAAGCAATACGCAGTAATGGTTGAACGGATAGTAGTTGATCCGTGATCCGTTCGGACCAAGCCCCACAGTTCGGCACGCAGATCCGCAGATTAATTGCAAAATGTACCCATAGTAGCATGAAAGATTATCATTTGTATGTGTTTAAACACGCAAGCGATTTTACACCATTCCAGCGAAAGGGAACTATATTCGTTACTTCATTTTCGTAATTTGTTTTCTATGCGCAGCCACGCACACATGAAGCATGCACACGCGGGGAGCCGCGTTTCACTGCGCACGAACACTGAACTGAATCCTCTTCTGAATCATCTGAACAGACACATACACACAAAATGATGACAACATACCGATCTCGACAATCATTCTGGTAAACGCAGTTGGTTACGTCTTAAGTGAATGAAAACAGTTGAGAAAGAAAATGGATGTGTATCATTATATTGGATCTGTGCATCAGCTCTTAAAGGGACAGCAGCCTATAAATAACTGCTGCTGTCATTAAATGCTCATAAAACTATCTATAGATCTATATTTAATGTATACAGTGACCCCTATGCAGTGTTATTTTACTCTAATTATTACATTTCTGTACCTGAATACTACCGACCTTATTTTATTTATAACTTTGCTCTGTTTTATTTATCTATGCTTGTAATTTGTGTATTTGTGCTTATTTTTACTGGATGTTCACTTGTCTCTTTAATCAGGTTTGAACTTTCATAGTTAGGCTAGTAATTTGTGCTGTGGTATCGAAGAAGTACTTAGCTTTAAAGCCCCCCATAGTCAAACGTTTTATCCATAAAAACAACTCATATTTGATCATCAAAATGACATATTTAAATGTTTTTTTTTCTTGTGAAAATTATTTTCTCATGCCTTAAAATAGCTTGAATGTAACTCAGTGTGGCGAATATGTTGTTAACTGAAACCAAGCCATTCACACAGAACGCATATTTATCACATTTTCTAGCGGGGCATCTATCAGCGTTGCACTCGCGTCTCGCACAAGAGAGCGGCATGTTTAGAAAGTCATGTAAAATTAATGTACGTTCAACTTTTAAAAAACATGTCTCAAGACTTTATGGCGGTTTTCCCCCATCCCACTGTATCTCATGTTTTTAAATGAAGAAAGTAGCCTACTCTTTGTGATTGGTTTTCGGTCCTTTGTATTATACTATACATACATGCATGGAGCTGTTTTTTTTTCTAATTGTTTAAGCAGCTTTACATAATGTTTATGGGTTTATAAACATTATTTTAAACATTATGCACTTTTTTTCAAAGATAGTCGTGTTATTTTATTACGCTTTGAAGAAACGTGCATAATATTTTGCTCGATGCACCCTCTTGTGGCCTCAGGAGAAAAGACAAAAGCTTTTTTTCCCCCTAACTGAAATTTTGCCTTTTAAATTTGAATATAATTCGAGTTTTGATAATATTTAAGTGGAAAATTCGAATTTAGTTTTTCAGTCATTTTAACAGCCCTAGGATACTGTAACATTTGTTAAAGTTACTTATTTGATGATGTTGTGTCCTCAAAATGCCTTGAAGACTCGAATGCTGCCGTGTGTGATTCCAATTCGCACCTGCGAGCATACACGTATGAAGTGCAGACACCGATGCGGGAGAGGTGGGTCTGACTCCGGGCTGCTTTTACTCTGTTACGATCCGATCCGTGGCTCAAAAACCGTAATGTGATCCGAACCGTGAGATTTGTGATCCGTTGAACCACTAATACACAAACTGCATTTTCTGGCATGCGCAGTGCATAAGTGTTATGAAAGTGAAGAATCATATTTAAAACAGTGAGAAAGGCAAAACTTACTCTCACTGTGTTTGTTATAGTTGTAACAAGTGTCAAAACGCCTACCAAAACACAACCTTTGTGTTTCACTTGCATGCACTGTACATGTTTCTTCCACTTCCTTTCTAGTCAAAGTGAGAAGTGCTTGCAAATATGTAGTGACAATTACTCAATAACTCGCTGAAATATAGTTATGATTAATTATTCATATTTCCCATGAGCTGATTCGTTACAGTATAACTGTGAAAAATGTGTAGAATTAGTCTCTTGTGCTCACCAAGGCTGCATTTATTTGTTTAAAAATATAGTAAACATTGCATTGTGAAATTTTGTTGAAAAGTAAAATTCAATTTGAATATATTTAAAATGTAATTTATTCCTGATTGCAAAGCTGAGTTTTTAGAAGTCTGCAGTGTCACACTGCTACTCAAAAAACAAAAAAGACAGTAAAGACATGTATAATGTTGTAAGATATATATTGCTGTTTATTTTCTATTCTTTAAATTAAAATAGAACCAGTTCTTTTACATTTTCATAATACATTTTCATAATATTTCACAATATGATTTTTTTATCAAATAAATGCAGCCTTGGTGAACATAAGAGACTTCTTTCAAAAATGTAAAAATCCAAAATTATTATATAATTTACATAATATTGTAAATACATGTCTATGTATGTATGTATTATTATAATCTAAAATTATTCCTAACCTTTGACTGGTAAAGTAATTTTCCTCTTCTGGTGAATAATAGTATATATATTCTACTTCCTCTTTATTACTTTACAAGATTGGGCGATAACCCTTAGCATTTAGCTTTGAGTTTTTATTGCTCAATCAATGTAAACGTTTGTGTTTAGCTTGAATTAAAAGTATGTCAGTATAAGACGTATGTTTAGGTGTCTATTATAGCATTGAAAACACTTAGTATTATGGACCAACATTGCTACAAGAGCAATTTTTTGCATAAATTTGAATATAAAATGACCATGAGGGCATTTACATGAAGGTAAACGTGTTCTGTCGTGTCTTAAATCATAAACTTAGAAGTAGTGAGGCGAATGAAATTGAATTTGGTACCCTCAGCATGTGCTGAAGGCAGAACTATGCGCCCTGAAGTTTTGCCACGCCACTCTCTCTCGCCCATTCTCTCCCTGTCCATCTCTCTGGACGCCAGCTGCTTGTAATAGCCGCAGGCACATTTTCCCTGGCCCAGCTGACCAGCTGCAACCTCAGACACAAAGACAGACTCTATAAGGAAGAGACAAATCCGAGATGGATGCATGACAGGGCAGGCTGATTATGGACAGAACGAGACAAAGAAAAATTGGAGAGGGATCAGGATATTGGGTGGGATATTCAAGAATAGGAAAAATAATCTTGATTGAAGGCGGACGGAGGTGGGAGGGAGGTGCAGGGGGATTAAAGGATGACAGGAACGGAAGAGGTCTAAAACATGTGTCCAGCTTTAAGCTTTAGCCAAACAACATTGACAATGTTTTGAAGAACAAAGGCGTCAGCCGTTCCTCTAAATCACATCTTATCTCTTGCGGTTGGAAGCTATTATTCACAGCGGGAAGAGAGGCGGAGAAGGAAACGAGACAGTTGGTGTGAAGAAACAACATGGGAATTGTGATTGGATTCAAAATGGTCGAAGACCTTCTGTTCAGTCAAAGACATACTATCAATGTGTCAACTCGCAATTCAAAACCATTTCTACATCAAAGAAGAATGAGAGATTTTTATTCGCTTTGAGGTCAGTATATGCTAATGCAAACATTTGACAAATTCACTTTTCTTATGGAAACGCTGGAAAAAAAAATCGATGACTCATCCTGCATCACGAGGATATTTCATCCAATCAAATGCTCTCCGGAATGAGAATGTCCCTCCCCTTGCACCCATCTATCAAGTAGCAAACTTCCCTGCTAAAACATTAGGTGAATGATGTAGGTGAATTATACTTATTTAGCAACAACAGAGCAAATCATTTTTGTGGTTGTTATTACTCACAAGTCAAAGATAAATGTCAAAGTGGGCAGTATAGTATGTCAATGAACATATTTATAATATGCAAATGCACACCTGAAGTACGTACTTCAATAGTCAAGCAGCAACTGCCTCGAATGCAAGTACGAGAATATGGGTGCAACTATGGTTCATTGCTGTCACATAACTAATGCTCAAACTGCCTGTTTTACCAGGAAATATTTTATATCAACACATGAAAGAACGCTATACATATACTGTACATCAACATTAAAGAAAACTGTGCTTGTCAAGCATTTTTATGGGGTCTAAAAAGATTACGAGAGTTGATTATTATCAAGGATTATGTGGAAAAATATTAAAAAACTGAGCCAAGATTGATGTAAAATAAAGCTACTTATCACACTAAAGGTAGGGAAGCTGTCTTTCGACGGGCAAACAAAATAAATAAAATAAAATAAAATAACAGCATGTAATGTAGATGCAGCGAGGTCATTTACTCACGGCATATTGTGTTCCTCATTAAAAAATCTTCTTTTCTTGAAATCTTTATGAGCCTGAAAGCCTTCATATCTCATTAAGTGCCAAGTGCACATATGTGCGAGCTAACTCACACACACACACACACACACACACACACACACACACACACACACACACACACACACACACACACACACACACACACACACATAAACATAAGAAAGATGCAGCCTAGATTAAATCAAATGTGGACATTCTTTTTACCTTGTTATGAGAACAAAGTAAACAGCCATTAACATATAATCTACCCACATGCTAAATTAGCTCTCAGACATTAGGCCCATAACTTTGCTCTAATCAACTTAAAGATCCTACAGTTGAAAAACAGCTTGTCTGTACTTAAAGGCCACAAAGTGGGCTTTCATTGTTGACTCTAAGTGCATTATTTTTCAACTTTAGTTTCAATTCTCAGTATGCAATTCTAAGCCACCCGTATCTTTCCGGTTTCCTTTCCTCTGCCTCTCTCTCGGTCTCTCAGCTTGCTATTGTTGCCACACTCTCCTGCTGCCACCAGATTTTTCTTTAAGAGAGATTTGTTTTGCTCAATCGGCTTAAGACAGCAGAAATTCATTCTCTAAAAGAGCATTTTAATACAGGCCCTTTCAAGTATAAGAGCTCTCCCTACTGTTACAGACCCCCTGAGTGAAGAGATGAGAGGCATACTGAGAGATCATTGGAAGGGCTTTTACTTTGGTCTCCGGTGCCCATCAAATAATTAGACCCACAACGAACACAGACAGTTTCAAGTCCTCAGATGAAACCTCTTAGATGAAAAGCCAAACACCCTCAACAAACGGAGTACAAATTCCATTTTCTTTTGACTAAATTTCAACGGAAATTCCACAATGTCCTGGATGAATGAAACCTCTCACAGCTCAAAATCAAATCTAAATCAAAATCACCACACAAACATTGGAGAGACACTTTAATGTGACTTCACCACAGAATGGCACCACCTACAATGATATTGTTTGTATAAAGAAAATGCATAGTAGTAGTAGTATGCATATAAAAATGCATGTAAAAATATTAATTAAAATACAAATTATACAAATCATATAGGGGGAAAAACAGCATTATCTGCTCATAGTTCAAACGACTCTGGAGTAAATCATTTGTTAATGACTGGCTCTTTCAACATAGACCACTGACTGTGGCTCAATATTTAACTCCCCTGTTAAGAAATGCAGATGTCGCTCTTTTACTCTAATATTTGACTAATATTTCTAACTGCCTCTATATTGACATCTCCCACAGCGATGGGTCGGTAGCTTTCTCGCACCAATGGACATTATCTTCTTTCCCCTCCAATGATTCAGTAGAAGGTATTGTTTTTTATCAACGGTAATGTAAGAAGCTCCTCTGCTGTCGCTGTTCTGTTAACGATCGGTGTTGGCAATACCTCTCCTACAGGCCTGTCGTTGCTGCTACTAGTCATGTTGGGGAAGGTGTTACTGTTGATAGTCTTGGTCAGTGCAGCAAACCAGTTCAATGTGATATTTCTTAATTTAATAAAGCAATTTTGTATATCTGTTTTCTAATCTGGATATTGTTTCATTTGGTTGTCCCACTCAAATTGTGTGGGACTTCATTAACTTCATCGTTTTAAATGAAACCTCTCACAGCTCAAAATCAAATCTAAATCAAAATCACCACACAAACATTGGAGAGACACTTTAATGTGACTTCACCACAGAATGGCACCACCTACAATGATATTGTTTGTATAAAGAAAATGCATAGTAGTAGTAGTATGCATATAAAAATGCATGTAAAAATATTAATTAAAATACAAATTATACAAATCATATAGGGGGAAAAACAGCATTATCTGCTCATAGTTCAAACGACTCTGGAGTAAATCATTTGTTAATGACTGGCTCTTTCAACATAGACCACTGACTGTGGCTCAATATTTAACTCCCCTGTTAAGAAATGCAGATGTCGCTCTTTTACTCTAATATTTGACTAATATTTCTAACTGCCTCTATATTGACATCTCCCACAGCGATGGGTCGGTAGCTTTCTCGCACCAATGGACATTATCTTCCTTCCCCTCCAATGATTCAGTAGAAGGTATTGTTTTTTATCAACGGTAATGTAAGAAGCTCCTCTGCTGTCGCTGTTCTGTTAATGATCGGTGTTGGCAATACCTCTCCTACAGGCCTGTCGTTGCTGCTACTAGTCATGTTGGGGAAGGTGTTACTGTTGATAGTCTTGGTCAGTGCAGCAAACCAGTTCAATGTGATATTTCTTAATTTAATAAAGCAATTTTGTATATCTGTTTTCTAATCTGGATATTGTTTCATTTGGTTGTCCCACTCAAATTGTGTGGGACTTCATTAACTTCATCGTTTTACTTCATTAACTTCATCGTTATTTTCACTCCCTTTTCAGCAAAACAAAAACAAAACACAAAACACAACAAAACAAAACAAAAAACTAAATTAAAACAAAACAACGATAAAAACATAAAATTATTTGTTAAATGAATAAATGTGAAAAAAAATCACAAAAGAAAAAAACAAAAACAAAACAAATAAATAAAACATTTACAGTCAATAGCCCAAAAAAGTAGTTGTTTTTTGTACAGTATGTAACATTTTGGGGCCTCCCATATAGTTGGAGGCCCCTGGGCATGTGGCTTGTTGGCCCATTAATCTGGGCCTGTGTACTACTAACGGTTCTGGGAAAATGTAACTCTAACCAGAGCAATAGACACAGCCCAGGGGAGCTGCAGGACAGATGAAGTCTTGAGCCTGTTCTAGAAAGGGAATACACCTATATATCCCCTCATATACCTGCTCTGCTTTAGCCAGTTATATGTAAGCCTTCTCACATGGCCTTATTCTGTATCTTTGGCTTATTAAAGAATTGAGTGGGAAGACTGTGGAAGTGTGACATTTGGCAGTCAAGGTTCTTTCCCTTTATTAGCTCTTATCTAAGTCTCTCATTATTAGCATCTGTCCATCAATATTTAAATTAAACTTGCATTTCTGAGAACCACCCATGTGCAGTTAAATTGTCAAACAGCTATGACAGGATTTCTATACTGATGACAAGGTAACACTAATGAGGTGAAAACATCCATTTAAATCCCACTCAAACTATTAAAAAACACACACAAGGTGGTTTTATTGCCAGTATAATAGTCAAGTGGGAAGTCGTGGCCTAATTTGACTCAATATAGACAGAACTGCTATGGTGTCAGATGCAAAATAAGATCCACATCCTGTGTTCATGCATCTTACCTTAGATACACATGGACCAGAAATAGATGTTGAAGGACAAAGGTGTGTATGTACTTCATGCATACATGAATGAAAGTATACCAAAGGGCTTTTATTACTACATGAAAATACTTTTAAATACAATCTCCTGGTTCTGTGACAAGCCTTCCACCTTCAAACCCTAAGAAAAAAAAAGAACACCTCACCATACCAGTATGCTGACGCCCAGCTGTAAATATAAATGTGGGTAATCTATTTTTTTTACTCAAAAACTGTCACAGTGTTCTTAAAATGAGTGAATCCAGCATGCATAATTGAAAAACCAAAATGGGGCCAACCAATTACAAAGCAAAACACAGCAAGTGTTTAAAGAGCAGGGAGTTTGTTTAGGAACTAATTTCTTGGCGTCGTCTTTTTCAACAACAAAACAGGGCAGAACTAATATGTGGTGATTCCAAGTGAACTGATGTTTTATTTATTATTTATTTATTTTCAACAAAATGTGATGGCATGATCTTATTTTAATTAACTTTAAAAGAGTTGGAAAGAGAAAGGAAATGAAACTTACACTCAGTAATGAGGAAATGGACAAAGATCAATACCAGAGACAGTAGAAAGACATTCCCATAAAAGAGCCATTTATATGAATAGAATCACAATTTTTTTGCCTGATTTAAGGCTTTTTTTTGTCAAACTGTATAGGTGATTTAATATATTCAAATAAACTGCTCAGAAACAAAAACAGATGCCTAATGATGTTGCCAAAATGGTCGTCGATTGGACTAACTTCTCTTAAAGTGACTTTGATCAATATTGCCTGCAGCATAACACTATTCACTGATGCCATTTTGTATGTTGGTCATAAAAGGAAATTACAATTCTTTGAATTACAAAGCATTTTATATGCATGTGTGTAAATATGATCAATAACCAAATCAACAGACCACATGGAATAAACACACTGAAGTAATAATGGTATTTAGTGTATATATACTGTATATAGGCCTATTTACCATCGTTATAGAGCATTGATTCAATGCATTATAATCTTATATGTGTTATTTTTCATGGACCCACCAAACCTGCACTGCCAGATAAAAACATCAATCCAGACAATGTAGACAGAGAGAGAGCGAGAGATAAAGAAGGTCAAAGTGGACAGAGGTCAGTCAGTCCATCACAGCGAAAAACGACAAGTGATGAGACACAGGTGATAAGCTCAGTAAGCACAGGTAAAAACTTTTGCTGCAACCACAAGATAATGGGCTTGGAGATGCAGGAAAGGTCAAATGAAAACCAGGTTCATTTGGATTAAACATTCAGTGAGGCTCACAAACTGAAGCATAAGTGTGATTTATGTCCACTCATTTACCAGAAACATACCAATTCACAAATAACATACCGTAGATCTAGATCATCTAAGCTAGTAAACCAGACAAATGCAACCATTTGGGTTGTCAATCGATTACAATTTGTAATGTAATTAATTACAGAATATGGTGGTTTATTGATAACTGCGGAGAAGAACCCCAAAATGACATGTCAATCATTAGGGTTGTCAATCAATTAGAATTTGCACTTAAATCAATTACACATTATGGTTATTTATTAATAAATCTTGAAAAGAGATTCAAAATGGCATTACAAAAAGCGGCTTTAGAATCAATATATTGTATCAATAATATCAATGTACTGTATAATTAATATATAAATGTAAATCGTTCACTGGCTTACTATCCACAATAATCCATTTTACAATTGAGATTTTCGTTCTCTCTGAGAATGTTAAAAGAAGTTCAGAATAAGAAAAACAATTATAATAAATATATTCATAAATTATAATACAATGGAAATATTATGCCATTTCTTTGACAAAATTATTTTTCATTATTTTATTAAATTTTTTAAATGAATCACACTAAATTAACACATAAAATTTAAAGCCCTAGCAATCATAGAAACTGCTTCTACAAAATGTATTTTAGGACTTTAGGATGTATTTTACAATCACTTGAAAAAATAAAAACGTTTAACTTCTGTAAACAAGTGGAAATGTAGTGTACTTATTATTAATAATGTTCTAGCTAATGGAAAATGGAGAAATAAATAAATAAAGGCCAACGGTGATTAAAAAAACTAAACATGTTGGTGTGTGTAATTTTTGTATTAACAGTAGGACGACGTGCTACAACATCAGTGCATCTATGTGACATTTTTAATTACAGGTGCTCGTTTATAATGTAGTATCAGTGAAGGTAATGAGCATCGTGTCATATTCTATTACCCTTGACAGGCTTTGTAGCATCTACTCATGCCATTATTACAACACAAACAAAATGTCATAGAAAAGAATCCTACTGTTAGAGTGACACCGTGCCCGGGAATGCCCTGTACGGTTAAGTTGCAAAACTAATTTGAAAGACGAGCATTTCAATATTGTAATTCTTAACATGATTTCTATTGCAGCTGCAAATCTCTGGTAGTCTGAGCTTGTAAATAACATAAGCCCCTACAGCCTTTAATACAACACAACTTGCTCAGCCCTGCTGTAAATCTAGAGCTCTAACATTAAAGTGGATAACAGATATTGCTCCTTAATGGATTTAAATTATATCAAATTTTTCCGCCTATGGAACTCTTTACGCTTGCATATCAACCTCTTCCAGCTTGGGAAACCTCATTTTGCTGTTGACCGATCACTTCTTCAAGTAGAAGCTGATTTTTCATCCAGCCGACCTAATGTCCAATATACAAAAATGCAATTTTCAAAAGAGAGAGTCAGCATATTCACTCAATTCAGTGGCCACAGCAGCATTGAACTAATATTACTAGACTTCACGGCTGGTGTGGTTGACTGCGCTACCTCTAGGGATTGCGAAAATAGCTTTTCAGTTTTTCCTTCAGACGAACAGCATATATTCTAAAACTGAAATGGATAGGGAGAAAAAAATCTTCCAGATCGAAGTCCTCCCAGGAGGATCCCAAGCATGTGAATGTGTGATTCTCCCAAATGCGCAATTTGGGAACAATCACAGAGAATGGTCTGGGCCCCTCCCTCCTTTGAATGGAGAATGAAACCATTGTTCATAATGACAGCACTAGCTTGCTAACAGAGATTATCCAGGGAATATCACAGTCCTGGAAAGGGAAGGAAAAGGGGAATGTGACAGAAAAAAAAGTGCTGCAGACCACAGTGAAGAGTACTGCGACATACCGCTGCACCACTGTGGTCTGATGTGGCTGTCACACTGTTTGCAATTTACAGAGTGCTAATTACAAGCACAGCTATTTTTGCTCTGTGCATATCCTACAATCCTATCTGAACATTACATCTGTACATACATCTCACCACATCTTTCATTGTCCTCCATTCAACCTCCGGCTTATGGTTGCAATATGTCAAAGTATGTGTTATAAGTCAAATAATTTATATAAAAGTACTCATGCATTTAATGTGTGTGTGTGTGTGTGTGTGTGTGTGTGTGTGTGTGTGTGTGTGTGTGTGTGTGTGTTTAAAATAAATTATTTTTACAAAATAAATGAATGTTTAATCAGCACTATTTTCAACATTGATTATAATAAGAAATGTTTCTTGAGCACCAAATCAGAAGATCAGAATGATTTCTAAAGGATCATGTGACACTGAAGACTGGAGTAATGGCTGCTGAAAAGCTTAAACTGTGTCTGAAATCACATACTTCCCTACTATATAGTATGCGAAAAACAGTATGTGAGGCAAGTAGTATGTCTGAATTCTTAGTATTCAAAAAGATCTATAAAAAAAGAAAACTTAAATTGTATTAATATTGCAAAATATTTCTGTTTTGCTGCATTGTATCTCACCCTGGCCACTGAGCCCCCTTAAAATCACATGCATGATGCCCCTGCATTTGGTAAATGCTCAGTGTTTGTTTCAAACATCTGGGATAAGGTACAGCCATTGTGTTTAAAGTCCTGTACCAGTGTTCTATACTAGTGCCTTTCAGAGCTGGAGGCTAGTATTTAATAAGCCAAGGGAAATAAGCCACACTTGGGGAGAATGAGTACCTTAGCCTGCGTCATCACTCACACACAGCCTGAGACACTTTCAGTCTCGGTTTGACTGGAGCAGATATCAGTCTACTCCACTAGCACCAGCTCATTTCACCCCTGAGTAAACTCAAGAGAGAGAGGGAAAGAAACAGAGAAGGAGGCGGAGAGAGAAAGAGAGAGAGGGATGAGAAAGAAAGACAGGTAGGAGAGGCAAATGGAAAGGATGGGCAGCTCCATTAGTTTCCTTTCACACTCCCGTTCTCCCCCTCTATCATGAGAGGATGGTGGGTCGGTGTTAGGGCTTGTCAATGTGCCTTTGGTTTCAATTTTGGACTTGATTTTTGAAATGGAGACATGAAAGGCCTGAGGCAGGAACAAATTGTACAAGGACATGAATTCTTAAACGTATCCTCGCACTCTCCCTCGGTGAAAGATTAGCACTGTATATAACAATCTATAACAGTACATCTCACCAGATATGCTGGACTCTCCAGGCTGTCCATTATGACCATTATGTAGTATTTTCAGTTTGCACTTTCAAAGTGATGCTTAGAACATTTAAGCAGCAACCATAGAAACACAGGTGAATAAAATCATCTTTAGAATTATTCCCTTTGATAAGTTGGTAAAAACGTAACAAAAGGAGATTGAAGGAGAACAAGGTAGTTCTGTGGTCTGACATCTCAATAAAAAAATCACTGAAGATTGTGAACTTTTCATTTGGAGATGTCAAGGGATTGTTTGTTACTATGGCCCTGTTAGCCTGGTAGATTTAACAGTATTAAATCACAAAACAAAACAAAATTAGTGAAATGGCTTAGCTTGATTAACAAATCAATAAATTACAAAAAATAGACAGTCTGACACACATCATGTTTCAGAGTGAAACGTGCCACTGTGTTGTTTTACACACGAGCAGCTCATGATCTGGTGTTTTCAGTGTCTTAGAGAGGCTTGGTACACAGTAAATGCTGCTCCACATGAACTCATCTCTGCATCTGCTCTGAGTTTCGGTCGCTTATAATGCGCTTATAATGTAAACAGACATAAAACTCTCTTGATCCAAAAGTATCTTTATCAATTAATTTCTATTCAAAAGTAGATTTTAAGAAGCATGAGACTGACTTACTATGGCTGTTTCACCTTGTTAGTTACCTTTAATGTCATACGTCTTTTTTTTTCATGGCATCATTTCCTGTGGCTCACATGGAATTTACGGTACAAGTAAACCTGGATGCAAAAGTGTGCAAATGTGTAAATCATATATTTCCACTGCTAACTGAGCAACAGCCAGTGAGATGAAAGGGAATGCTAACCGCTAGCTCTCTCCATGTATCTGCTGTCTGCTAATAAGAAAATTGAATGCATTTTTAAAGACTTTTTAAAGACAAAAGCAAAACCAACCCATGGAAAAATGATCAGAAGAAGCATTTGATAACTTGTTCATTAGCGACAAGCAGCTAGCTTATACAGTATGTTAGTTAATGGCAGCTTCTTCAGAAGCTTTGCAGACTACTAAAGAGTTTAGATACAAGGAGCGACACTCTGGTCCAACAAAGTCATTGAAGTGTGCGATTTTCAAGTCGACTTTCCTGGCAGTGAAAGAAGGGGGTTGAGCCATTGTGTGTCAAAGTAGCAGTGAGCCGCTCAGAAGCAGCGTGCTAGTCATGAACCAGAGCTAGTGCTATCTCTCTTTTCTTAAACAAGCAGGGTCTATTAGAGCTCAATGCTCATTTCAAAAAGAAATCATACATCTCCAGCGCAGTCTACCGGCCTTGTGCTAAAACTCAGCAGGGCTTTAAAATAGCCTTACAGACATGCAGGCTGTTAAAACTGTATTCTTGCTATGCTTGTGTTTTAGCAAAGCCCTTTTCATCCATGCTCATTAGGCAGTTGACAGAGAAAGTCACAAAAAATGTTTAGAAAATACTTTTTCATTTATTTTTTTCACTGAGCTCCTTTTAAATTAGTTATAAAACTGAAGTCATTATTGCTCTCTTCAGCTGGGGAACCTGCTGTTTAATGCTAGTATTTGCCCCGATTCGACAAGGGCACTTCTGCCAGCGATAATGCCAACTGGAATGGAACACGATCAGATAAGAGACGGAGAGGGCAAGGCACTGCCATTCCGACTTTGTCTCGTTCTCCTTCTCTCTGTGTGTTCCCATGCCTACGGAGCATCACATGGCTTTCAAAGAGATCCTACATGTATTTGCAATTAAGATATGTGCGCTAATAGCAGCATGAGGTTGAAGTTTTCACGGCGGTTGGTCCGGTCCAGCAGCGTTAATATCAGGAGTCGTGAGAGTGCTCTCACATTATTTTTATCATTTAGTGCGATTTGATAGGACTGTCTTTAAACCCCGATGACCCGATCATGCCGGGGGTGGTACTTATCATGACATTCAGCATTAATGGGTGGTAATGGTTTGTCCATTCCTAACAATTGTCACACCGCGTTGTAGGGTTTGTCTAAACTCGCCAGATCTTTATGAAAATTATGTGCTCATTTGCTGTCAGTCAATACAATAATTAATATACAGTTATGTGCAGTGGGACTTTGGACCAATAAGATTTATATATTCCGAATTCACCCTTGTCACTTGTAGCGTCTGGCAAATTTTTTTCTTATGACCTTTAACCTTTAACATCCATGGAAATGTTCCATTGTATAGTGAAAAGGTTCTTGAGATTATTAAAAAGGTTCTTTACACTTAGGATAATAAGAAGAATCGTTCAACGAGAGGTTCTTTTGGGGTTCTTCTTTGGCATCACTTGTCACAATACACTTAGAGGAACGAGGAGACGCTGGAGAATACTTTAACAAGACTTTAATTCCAGGAACCAAGGGAGACGAACTCAGGAAGACGTTTAACAGCGGACCGAGAACTAAGGACTGGGAACACTTTAAATACACACAGGAGGAGGGGATGACGAGACACACCTGGGAGCAATGAAACATCAAGGGAAACACTGGGACAAATGAACTTAACTAATCAGGACAGGAACAGGAAACTAACCAAATACGAGCATGGGAAGGCACATGGGGAGCAAGACACACACCAAACATGGAACTGAGTCTGACATCACGCCCCCCTCCGGAAGGCGTGTCCTCACGCCATATACCATCCAATGGGGAGGGGGGGTGGGCACTCTGGAGGTCCCTTAGGACAGACACGGGACAGTGGGCCACCAGAGTTGTACCCGTTCCGGGTGCCATGGCGGAGCAGGGGACTCGGGAGGCCATGGCGGAGCAGGGGAATCGGGACGCCATGACGGAGCCGGTAGTTTAGGAGGCCATGGCGGATCAGGAGCCTCGGGAGGCCATGGCAGAGCAGGGGACTCGGGATGCCATGGTGGAGCAGGTAGGTTAGGAGGCCATGGCGGAGCCGCCTCCGAGGCCGCGGCCCCAGCCCCCGCCTCGGCCTCTACGGCTGGAGCCACAGTACCAAAAAATACTTTCCTGGGCTACACTCGGGGACAGGAGCCCTTCCTGGGCTATACTTGGGAACAGGAGCCCTTCCTGGGATATACTCGGGACCAGGAGCACTTCCTGGGCTGAACTGGGGATCAGGAGCCCTCCCTGGGCTACACTCGGGGACAGGAGCCCTCCCTGGGCTACATTCGGAAAAGGAGCCCTTCCTGGGCTGAACTGGGAATCAGGAGCCCTTCGTGGGCTATACTGGGGAACAGGGTAGCGCTTCCGTGGTGCTGGCACTGGAGGGCGCTCTAGAGGAGCAGGCACAGCAAAGTGCCTTCGAGGAGCTGGGACTGGAGTGACGCTTGGGGCTGGAGTCGATGCTGGAGCGAGCTCTGGGGCTGGAGTCGGCGCTGGAGCGAGCTCTGGGGCTGGAGCCGGCGCTGGAGCGAGCTCTGGGGCAAGAGCTGGCACATATTCGTCCATGGGGCTTGCCACACTAACGTCCTTGGGGCTTGCCACACTAATGTCCTTCGGGCTTGCCACACTAACTGCCGGCTGACTTGGGGAAGCCGCAGACGGTGGCGGACTAGTTCTGGCTCGGGACCGGACACTCCCCAGACACCGGAAGACACCTTCCCTCCAAGTTAGGCCAGTGGTGTCTGGGAGGTCCACGGAGCGATGGTAGTTGGCCCCGAGCCAGAACAGCTGATTGAGGACCGCATCCTGTAACGCCGTCACCTCTGCGAGCTTGCAGAACTCCCGGGCGTACTCGTAGAAGGGGAGATCGAGGCGAGCTAGGGCGGCGACGCGAGCGGCATTTTCCATCGGCGCGGGGGGGGGGACCAGGAAACAAAAACTTTCAAAAAGACGGGGAAAAACAAATGCGAGGAAAAAGTCGCCGCTCACTTTCGGTTTTGGGTCCGCTGTTCTGTCACAATACACTTCAGAGGAACGAGGAGACGCTGGAGAATACTTTAACAAGACCTTATTTTCATGCACCAAAGGAGACGAACTCGGGAAGACGTTTAACAGCAGACCGAGAACTAAAGACTGGGAACACTTTAAATACACACAGGAGGAGGGGATGACGAGACACACCTGGGAGCAATGAAATATCAAGGGAAACACCTGGGACAAATTAACTTAACTAATCAGGACAGGAACAGGAAACTAACCAAATACGGGCATGGGAAGGCACATGGGGAGCAAGACACACACCAAACATGGAACAGAGTCTGACATCACTATAAAAGCCCCCTTTTGGAACCTTTATAATAATTTATGGCCAAGTTCACACAGCAGCAAAATATGGTTGTCAGTCCTGTATTTGAGTCCTTAATACGGTTACGTTCACACATAGTACAGTTATTTACGGGCATGACAACCGCATTCTGTAATCAAACTCACACCCGTAAATTTTCAGGTCTCACATTTGCATTCTCGGAAAACACAAACTGTGTGAACGGAACAGGTATATATATATATATATATACACAGTATATTAGAGAGCCGCTCTGCCACACAAACCGCACGTCTAACGTGAGTTGCGTGTTTTAATTTGTGGTTTTGGTAACTTACAGTGACAGAGAAATGAGCCATGTATCATCTGAATTTGAGATCAGTTTTAGATCCAGTCAGTTTTTCACCGGAGCCGCTCCCGTCAGTTTTGTGTTCTGTACACGACTCATGCTCCGCTCTGTACCGAATATAAAAAGCAGCTGTCAGTTAATGAAGATTTGACTGATGAACTCGCAGCTCGATTGGACAGTCGTGTCAGAAAGTGATAAGACTTCCAGTTTTATGGACGTCGCCATCTTTGATTTTACTTTGGTCACTGTTGCTATGGTTACTGGTAAGGAATACAGGCTTGACTCCCGTTGCACATTCATACAGACAGATATTCGAGACGCTACTGTAAGTTTCTGTGTGAACGGGACATTTCGAGACTCACACCTGTAAAGAAAATGCGGTTGTCAATCCCAAAAACTGACAGTGTGAATGTAGCCTATAATGTTACCAATAATAATTTATAACGTTACCAAAGATTTCTATTTCAAATAAATGCTGTTCTTTTGAACATCCTTTAAAACTGAAAAATCACAGCAGAAAAAGCAGCACAACTGTTTTCAACGATGATGCTAATAATAATAATAAATGTTTCTTGAGCACCAAATCAACAAATTAGAAGGATTTCTGAATGATCATGTGAGATTCAACACTGGAGTAATGGTTGCTGAAAATTTAGCTTTGGGTTCCTTGCCAATGTCGCCTTCTGACTTGCTTAGTTAACTTTCAGTAATTTATCAATATGACTGCACTGACTGACACCATCAAATAAGAACAAATCTTGAACTGAATTAAGCTGGATGATGGCACTATTGTTTTATGGAGATCTGCTTTACAGCTGAATCACATTTTGCAGCATCAACGCTGGTATTGAACTCAATTGAATCAACACAACTTACTCGAAATGAATAATGACATTGCTGCTTTTTGTAGAACTGCTTATAGCTGAATTGAACTTGTTTCAAATGGGTGAAGTTTGCATTGATATTCAGCTTAAGTGACTTGAGCCAAATAATGAGTTAAATGACATTGTCTTTTTAGAGCTGCTTTACAGCATAATCTGAACTGTCTCCATAGTTAAAGGTGACTTGACTTTGCCATCACAGGAATAAATTACAATACATTAAAATATATAAGTTAATTTAAATTATAATAAAATTTTCATGATACTACAGGTTAACTGTATTCTTTATCAAATAAATGCAGCCTTTGTGTGACCTAAAAATCTTACCAACTCCAAATTTTAACACTAGCTTTAAAATTCAAAATAATTTAACCTTTTTTAACTGATAATTTAACTGACAGCAATGAATTTGTTACACAGTACAAATAGCAACAAAACTTTAAAGCAATTTATACATGTATACTTAAATTATAGTTAATTGTTTTGTTTCTAAATTAACAGTGCATTGTTATAGTTTCTAATTACATATATCTTGTTAAGTTAACAGACCAAAACATTATGAGCTCAGTAAACTGTGTCCCTTTGTGCTGATATTATAGCAAACGGAACGTGGTGATATTTAAGACAAATTCCCACAGGCTGTTCAACAGATAAAACAAAATTGCATTGCAGTGCATGATGCTAGAGATACGATATGATTGCGAAAACGATCCTTTGGAGGCAGGCTGGGTGGATGATTACATGTGTGAGCGAGTGTGTGTTGGGAGGACCTCGGGAGACACAAAGATGTGGAATAGTACCCTCTGCGTAATCAGGTTTTAGGACAACAAGAACTTGAAACTGACAGCTGCACTGAAGCAGCAAGTTGAGAGGTGGGAGTGTGTTTGTGTCTGTGTGTGTTGGGGTGGGGAGTGTGCTTTGTTAGGAAGTACGGAAGGGAGGAAGAGGAAGAGAGGGATTGCACCTGCATAGGGGCAGAGGGAGGTGGAGGCTGAGAGTGGAGCTCTAGGGCTGGATTGATTTTTCTCCTCCATGCTCTCTGCTTCAGCATCCACTGCTCTCAGATAATGGAGCTCAAGTGCTATCTCTGGTCCCCAGTGTCTGTGAGAGAACCCGACTCCTCACCCCAGTACACGTACAGTGTGTGTGTTTGTGTGTGTGTGTAGAGGCACACATAGAAATGGAAGAGATAAAGAGAAGTTGCTCACACACCTGTAGGAGTACAGTATTTCAGTGCATGTGGAGGAGGACTGTATGAATTAAAGGAGGAGGGGAGACAAACAGAAGGGCCGAGAGAGAGCGATAATAAGGGAAAGCAATAAAGGAAGGAAGTGTGGGTGTGTGGAAATTACAGAGAGAATGAATCAAAGGCAAAAGAGGATAGAAACGACGCACCTGAAAGTGTGTGTATTCATGTACTGTTTGTGAATATGCATTATTAGACTCTTAAAGGCTAATAAAGACTCCTAATCAAACTTTCACTATGGTTACGAACCCTTTGAAATGAAAAACCGCATTGCGGTGTCAGTATTTTAGAGATGCCATAAACTTCAGCCAATCAAAGCCTTCGCTCAGACTCTACAACAAATGTCCTGTTCTCATTAAAACGCTCTGAACACTTTGAAGAGCGCATGAAACACGTTACAAATGCACATTTAAAAGTCCAGCTATAGAGGTGTCTGTCCTCAACACACACAAAAAATTATGTGCTAATTCGCAGTCAATTAAAACAATAATGCACATTAAAACAATAATGCACAGTTATGTGGAGTGGGAATTTGGAACAATGAGATTCCTACAGAAATAGAAAAAAATTGACACTTGTGGTCTGTTAAAACAAATACTTTAGCATAAAAGAGATATGCTGAATTCAAAATAGCATACTGCCCTTACTATTTCTACCATATCATTACATGGCAGAAATAGTAAGCATAGCACACTAGTATGGACTTGGACTTCTTCCTAAAGGCTAATAAAAATTCCTAATCAAATTTTTGCTATGCGTTTGAACCCTCTGAAATGAAAAACTCATTGCGGTGTCAGTATTTTAGGGATGCCACCAACTTCAGCCAATCAAAGTCTTCGCTTCTAAAATAAATGTCCTGTTCTCATTAAAACGCAAACTTTGATCATAATGATTTGGTTCAGTGTTAGGTTTATTTATTTTTTTTTATTAAACAGTGGTTTACTGAACAAATTGCTGTTTCTTTAAATAGATTTATTGCAATTAAAATTATCTTAGGGATAAAAATCTATCTCAGCTTCTGCTCTAAATGATAGGGAGCCCTTTTACATTACTATAAGGTTACAAAAACAAAGCCCAAACTTAAATTCAATTACTATTTATTTTTAACTACACTCAAATTAAAAAATTGTATGCAAACATGTAAATTGCACATAATGCAGTTTTTAAATGACCTTTTAAATTACACCATTTCTATTTGTTGTTGAAATATAATCATTTACACAGTGGCTGTCATAACTTTTCATAAAAGATTTACTTAAACCTTAAAAAATTAAGACAAAACTAATGGGTAAAGTAAAATATAATGGAGTATATAGTCTAATATTTCTCAAAATGCTCTTCTCTAGACTTAATTTCTTTAGCAAATAACGAGCTGTAGACACCGATGACTTGCCTGAGGTAAATGAAATGCTGCGTGACATTTTGTTTACAAGCTGTTTTATTGACGTATTTCCGCAATTTCCATTAAATTTTAAATTAATAAATGCTTCTGAAGTATTCTTCACTGTTAAGTTTGTGTTAACTAATGTAGTTAACTAATGTTAATAAATAGAACCCATATTGTAAAGTTTTTATTATTAATACATTAATTAAAAACATACATGAAATAACTCTTCCATTTGAATATATCTTGAAATTTTATTTATTCCTGTGATGGCAAAGTTTAATTTTCAGCATCATTACACCAGTCTTCAGTGTCACGTGATCCTTCAGAAATCATTCTGAAATCAATATGCTGATTTGGTGCTTAAGAAACATTTCTGATTATTATCAATCTTGCCACTTTAATATTTGAAAAAAAATCCACACTCTCAACAGGTAAATTATTTCATTCTCAAATATAAATACAAATGTAAATTTAAAATTGTAACTGGCTTCCAAACAAACATGTTCTTATCTCTCTTTTTTTGTTTTTGGTCACATATAAGTGTGTGCAGCTCTGCTCAGCTGTGGAAACTTCTCTCCTCTTCTCCACTACGTAGGTAAAAGAGACAATGAATTTTAAATTCATATTGTTCGATTTTTTAATTATTACTTGGGTTTATGTATAAACATACCCAGTCACGATAAATATTAAAACTATCCCATGACTTTATATCACTTTTTTCTTTTAAGATTGTGAAGGGCTCACATACTGTCAGTTTTTGCTTTTGGCCTTCATAAACATAACTGTTTTTACATAAACACATGGACACACTGTACCTCTAAACTCAATTGTGTATTTCAGACATATCACATCACACAACCTCATCATCTGCAGAGAAAAATCGCTACTTAATCACACCAAAATTATGGACTTAAAGGCATCATATTGATTGGATTGTGATTGTTTCACTGAAACAATGTGGTCTTCATCACATCTATTTTTTGTTCTTATTTTGTGTTTTATTTATTTATGAATGTATTCATGTTCAATGGCAATTGCCATTCATTAATGTATTCAGCTAATAACTGTTGTTAAGAGCACTGATAATTTTGCATGTCAATAAAAACATAATACACAACATGCTGCTGTTGTTGTTGTTGTTTTAATGTTAAACCCATAACCGAGGCTACACTCTAAGATGCCTCATTACTGATTTTCTGGAGCTCAGCCATCCAACTACACAGACTGCCAACACACTCTCAACAGGTAAATCATTTCTTTCTTAAAATGTCCATAAATTATAACTTTCAAATGCTACTTGGTGTCCTATGTCTTTTCTCTTTTTAGTTTTAAAGAACATGTAAGTGTGACCAGCTCAATTCAGTTAAGGATACTCTCCTCTTCTTCACTAAGTAAGTAACAAAGATATAGAATTTGTGGTCCATTTTGTTAGACGGTGTTAGTTAGTTTGGTGCATTGTTGTTATTTTTTATTATTAGGTTTTATGCATAAACATACCCAGTTATCCCTTGACTTTATATTACTTTTTCCTTTTAACATTGTGAAGTGCTCACATACTACTTTTGGCCTTCATAAACAATTGTTTTTACATAAACAAATGAAAGGGGACACATTGTATATCTAAACTCAATTGAGCATTTCAGATGCTGTCATATCCTGCAACCTCGTCATCTGCAGAGAGAAACTGCCATTCAATCACAACAAAATACAGATAATGATTAACTTAAAGGCATCATAGAGGATTGTGAAGATATTTCACTGGAGCTTCGTCTACAATACACTATTTTATGTTCTATTTTGTTTAATTTTTTATTTATGTTCAATGTCAATTGTCATTCATTAATGTATTCTGCTATTAACTGTTGTTAGAACACTGTCATTTTTGCTACAACTTCACGTCATTAAAAAAGTACCTAATTGACACATTGTTGTTATTGTTGATTTTATGTAAAACCCTAAGTGACACTTCAAGATATTATAAGACCAGGCAGATAGAGGGGTAAAAACAATATTAATAAATAATATATACAAATAATACTAATATTATTGATATTAACATACTAATATTAATGAAAAACTATCATTAAAAAGGTTATTTATAACACCAGTAAGGTCATATGTAGCATTTTCAAAGCATGGTTCTATATGGAACCCTATAAAAAAGGTTCTATTTAGCACTAAAAAGGGTTCTGCTATTGTTACAAGCCGAAGAACCCTTTTCTGGTATGGTTTAGAACCATTTTTCTTAAGAGTGTATGCAACTGCCTCCTAAGAAATGAATTAATAATGAGCCCAAAACAAGCCTACAGTCTGCTATATCCACAGACTACTCGATAAAATTTTTTTAAAAAGTAGTTTAGCACTTCTCTCATTTTAAGCGATGTACCACTCACACTGTTTGGCTTGTTGTCAGGTTAAGAAAGACACCAGGATGACAGCCTTTCTTAACCTGTGCTTAGCCTTGCAGGTTTCAGCGGCGGTCTTGAGTGGATGGGTGGGTTGAGGGGCATAGACAGGAGATATGTCCTTCTGCTCCACCTCCTGATTGCTCCATTTCTCTTCCTGTGCACTCCAAACACCAAGTGACCTTCTAAAATTGTTTCCTGAGGGAGTAAAGATGGTGGATGGCGTCTGTGCGACCTGACCTGCCTCAGTCAGGCACGCAAACTCACTCTCAACCCGAAGAAAGGTTTAGGTCAGTCAGTAGGCGAGTTCTATAAAACCAGACAAAAATTCAAAAATATGGAGGGTAAGAATATCAGCTTAAGCTTGGGAGGAAAAATGATAAAAGGAAAATATGGCAGCTTTGCTTAAGTACTGCACTCATCTTTAGCGGCTCTGAAAGGCAGCCAGCACTCTCAGAGAAGAGCTGCGAGTTTCAATGTGCGTTTGAGATTTAAAATGCTGATGCTGAGGAAACGGTGGCCGTATCTCCATCCCTTAATTCTTCTGTCGCTGGCCCGTGGATGTGTAGCTCGCTGTCAAAAGGGAGGAGGTGGCTAAATATAGCAAGATGCTAACGAGCTGCAATGCTGCAGGAAATTGGCCTGTTATCTCTCCTTTTCACTCGGTTGTATCCCTCCCTACCCCTCTTTGCCATTTCATTCTACACTCTCCTCCAACCGACGCTATTTTCCCACTCTTTTCCTTACAAGTGGGAGCTAATGGCTTATGACACTGATGTTCAGAGGCATTAGCGCTCTGATTGGTGAAAGCAAAGGCCATGCTGTGTGGCTGAGTGAGTGGACAGACGGTTATTTGCGAAAGCAGGTCGCCATGGCTCAATTATTCTGATTTCCTTCTGAAAACTAGTCTGCTATACCTGGAAAAGAACAATTTTATGAAGTGCTTCGATTAGCTCAGATTTCCAGTCTGACAGGCCCTCATTTTCCTCATTGTGTTAAACACGAGCGAAAGGTCAAAGCACGCGACATATCAGGCATCAGCACTTGTCCAGTAGCTTTATCTGTATCTCCCTTTCTAGCTGAGCAGTGCCATGTAGCACAATGCTAATTAAAAATGACAGGCTTTTTAAAGGCCTTAATTAACTCTGATCATAATCAAAACATGACAGACATTAAATTTGTCACAGCCTGCCATTGCTGCAACGTGCGTTCGGGGCTCTCCATCCAGGCGCAAGCTCGTTTCCACCTCTGAAATGTCAAGACAAATAAATCAGATAAGCTTAGCACGCGGAGAGGAACCGTCAACAATGCTGAATGCATTTTTTTTATGCAGCTGCCACAAATTAACTGTGGAGCTTTACTTGTGGAGTCACCACGAAATGCAACTTCAGGACGGTTTATCTGAAGAAAGAAATCAGTTTAGAGTAGACCAAGCAGATTTGATTCAACATTCAAATGGTTATAGTATAAATCTTTTCAGGGATTGGAACAATCCAGAATTATCCATATAGGCATTCCGGCAAACAACCTTTCAAAAAATAAATATAAAAAATAATGGCTGTTTGTTTGTCAGGCCAGGATTGCTGTGCTTGTTTGCATGGCTGCACAATTGTGTGATTATATAGCAACACTATAAAATAATAATAATAATAATAATAATAATAATAATAACTATTATTATTTTATTAAAAAGAAAATATTATATATATATATTATATAAATATTATTATTATTATTTATATATACTTTTCTTATCTCTTACTTTGCTATAAGAAATCAAATAAACTTCTGGACAATAATCAATCATTTGTAATCTATAATTTTTTCTTAATGGCAATTTTATGATTGTTTTATATACTACAAACAAGTATTTCAATTTTCTGCACAGAATAAGGTAGAAAATATACTTTATAGTTTCTGTACTGTAATAAATTATATATCAATTAGCACTGCATCATTCATAAATTGTATTTATTTATTGTGTTTATTGTCTTAACATTTCATCATTCTATTTTTTATTCAGATTAGCTGCAGATATAGCCTGGCACGTCTTAAGTTCTATGAGCGCGAGATCACTTCTCTTTCAGTGCGAAAACTTCTTTATCTCACTTTCATAAAATAAAATGCTATAATGTTTTACTTTTCCTCTCCATCGGCGAATGATGATTCTGAAAGAAAATGTGCCGATGTCTGTTTGCTATAGCAACGAACGCTACTTTCATGCATCTGATTATCAGATAAACCTTGCGCTCTTATTTCAAGGTTGTTGTTAAAGCTGTGGTTATTTTAACAGTTTCCTTCGTACATTCGGTTTAACAACATTGTTCATTGGTAATGTTAATGACAGAGAGCTATTGAAAATCTACAGAAAAGTACAACTACTTCACTTTAGCATTACTGGCCACGATTACTAAGGAGAGATCACACATCAGCTGCTTAAAAATGTGTCAGTGAGACGAACGAAGCGTGAGCGCAATCCTGTGACAGTCACTGCAGGCGGGAAATAGTGGAGCGCGTGAAGGAGAGATGTGAGGCACGAACACTGTTCAAGGTCTCCATTAATTCCTGCTTGTAGTCATTTAATGTGTAGCCTATATATTTTGACAGCATTGAATCGCTATAGAAATCGCGATTCATTCGATTCTTAACTTTTTAAATCGATTACTGTCCGAAATCGGCGATTCACGATTCAAAAATCCATGTTTCAAGATCATTCAAGATGCATTGCATCGTCAGGGTTTGTAATCGATGCATCGAGAAAACGAGTGAATCGTTACACCCCTAATTTACAGAGATATGCTGTAGCAATTTTACTTGGTTTATTTAAAAATTGGTACCTGGAACCATTTTAAAACTAGTTTCACTACAACTAAACAAACAAATAAAACTCCATAAATCAACGAGAAACAAAGTCATTGGAAGCTTGACACATGTGGCACAAAAACATTTCTATTCACTGAAATATGGGCTGATAAAACAGAAACAATCTCAATTGAGCAAATGAGCAAAGTTCCAAAGACAAAAATAGAGACAAGCCTTTAGGACATAGTGGTTTTGGATATTTGAAGACAAATGAATTGCCTATGGTCTTAAACGTCTAGACACTAAGACTAATTCTTAATATTTCATCACTAGTCCATTCTCATGAACACCCTCGCCCCAAAAAATAAAATATGCATATATCTATATATTTATTTATTTATTTATTAGTGTCTGGTATGATACAAAATGTTCTGACATGATTAGAGAGTATCATGCATCAAATCTGCCAAGCTTGTGTAAATGCTTTGGATCTGCAGCAGCATATGGGCCAAGGGTCTTAAACTTAGATTACAATGGAGCTAGTGGCCAAATTCAACATTTATTTAGTGTTGCTGCCTGACAGCATGCAGTGTTTCTGCTGAGACGGATGAACCACATTTGCTGTGAGGGAGTTGGCAGTGGATACCCTGACAATTGCCTGGAGATGGGCATCAGTCAGTCTAGTTTATTTATTTTTTTATAGTTCACAGCAGTGTCACTTTGATATTGTATTCACTTTCCTCACAAATGAATTTTTCAACTGGTGCATGTACCAGAACATCCTAGAGCTCCTGTTGAGTTCATTCCACATTGGATCCATCTGGCCACAGACTACAGAGGGTCTGTTCAGTTTGAAAGAAATGTTTCATTTATTTATTTCAAAGAAATGTTCATTTCTTTATTTGTAACTGTAAGTCACACACTATGGTTTAAACGTGAGAATAACCACGTCATACGCTATCATTCAAATACTTGGGGCATGAATATATATATATATATATATATATATATATATATATATATATATATATATATATATATATATATATATATATATAT
>NW_015505304.1:1151940-1211390 GCF_001515645.1 Sinocyclocheilus grahami
GACAGAATTACAGAATTTTTATTTTTGGGTGAACTATCCCTTTAATGTATTCATCTAATAACTGTTGTTAAGAGCACTGGCATGCCAATAGTTCACAGCAGTGTCACTTTGATATTGTATTCACTTTCCTCACAAATGAATTTTTCAACTGGTGCATGTACCAGAACATCCTAGAGCTCCTGTTGAGTTCATTCCACATTGGATCCATCTGGCCACAGACTACAGAGGGTCTGTTCAGTTTGAAAGAAATGTTTCATTTATTTATTTCAAAGAAATGTTCATTTCTTTATTTGTAACTGTAAGTCACACACTATGGTTTAAACGTGAGAATAACCACGTCATACGCTATCACTTGGGGCCTTGGGGCATGAATATATATATATATATATATATATATATATATATATATATATATATATATATATATATATATATATATATATATATATATATATATATACATATATATACATATATATATACATATATATATATATATATTTTTTTTTGTTTTGTTTTGTTTTGTTTTGTTTGTTTTTTTACATATTCAGGAAGGATGTAGTGATTAGTAACAGCAGAGATGAAGTAGAGATTTTATTTTTTTTTAATTAAAAGAAAAGAAGAAGAATCAAATCAGTGTATGGAGTAAATTCATTTTTGCCATTAAAACTTTTTTACATTTTTAAATACATTAAAACAGAAAACAGTTATTTTAAACTAATAATATTTCACAATATCACTATATGGTTCACAATGGTTGAACTTAACTTGTGTTGAATCCAGAATATTCCTTTCATTTCGGTTTGTGCCCTCAGTACTTCAATCATGAGTTACTGGCTAACATTAAAACAGATCCTCTGCAAGCATAATGGTCTTGGTTTGTCCTCATTCTTCTCCCCACCTCTCTCTTGCTATTACTTTGTCAATCCCTTTGTCTAAATGTCCATGTTCCCATTTCATTTTTGCCTGAAAAAATACTGAATGAAAAGAATTAACAAGCCTTTGTGTTTTTCAACACGCCAGTGCTAGTCAGTGCTTTAGCTTTGCTAGAGCCAATATACATTTATTTGCATGCTCATGTATGTCTTCATGTGTATGTGAGTGTTTGTGTGTCTGTGTGTGTGTGTGTGTGTTTGTGTATATAACATATGGATGGGCAGATCTATATCTAGTCCCGAGGGTCTGTCGGTTCATATCACACCACAGATTCATAATGAGAGGAGACGTGATGTGAGCTAGAAAGAGCAACAGCTCTACCCAGCTATTTATGCAATAACAGAAACCTAATACAACAATAAAACACAACATATCAAAAGAAAAATCTCTTTTGCATTGTATAAAAGAGCTATCAGTGACCTAGGCAATGGCTGCGTGGGAAATTTCAGTAATACCTTGACTTTGTCAAGGAAACCTTATTTTAAGATGGATCTTATCAATTAATCAATTGATATAGTTCACAAAACCAGACTGATTGAATACATTCAGTTGTCGAGATCCATTCACTGGCTTAATGATTCGGTCACAGTAGTTCATGGCTCATGGGAGGGGGCGATTATCAGCGAATAACGGCATGAATTCCAGTCTGTTCTTTACACAATGCGAGTGAGAAAATGATTATAGGGTTTTCATTTTTGGGTGAACTGTCATTGTACTGTTGATGCTTTCTACGCTCTGTTAACTGATCTCTTAGATAAATGACTGGCACGGATTCCAGTGCTGTGTGGGATCATTATGTAGATAGCACAGGTGGGAATGAAGCAATTGGACAAAAAAAAAACCCCCCAAAAAACGGCAAGATCAGATTTACTCAGCTGGGCACATGAGCTCACTCTAATTTAATCGCCCTGTTTTTGGTCTCCATTTGTGTGATTTTTTTTTTTGGGATGTGTGATTGAAGGCAGACTACTTCAATTACGAGCACATATTAGGTCTGTTTCCCCGCAAGCACGTATATGAATTAATAAAAAAATTAACCACAAAGCTGGCTGTGTATTGAGCTCAATGCCACATTGTCTCAGCATTATAATAATAACACTTATGCTGTCTGACATCCTGTTTTGCTAAGAGCTCACATTGAATAAAGGCCTGAAATATGTGATAATGAATCCCGAAATGTCATAATAAGCAAAGTGGCAAGTTTTTCTATTCTTTTTCTTGCTGATTTGAGCTTGAATGCTGTTCAACATCAAGTGACGCATCATTTAGACACTCAGTTGGCTAACTTTGGAATGATGAAGTGACAAATGTATCATAAAAATCTTTGAAAAAGACATAAGTGCTATATCAATCAACAGTTTTTATATCAGAACAGTTCAATGCTGTTAATAGTGTAACCAATAAACTGCCATTTTAACCTCCATGAAAGGCCAGTGGATGTTCTTGAATGCGATCCTCCAAAGTTTGCACAGATAAACGACACAGATTCACGCAGAAACTCTCCAGGGGCCAAGCATACTATCTAACCCCTCTTGGGAGAGTTCATTGTGGTAAGGCATGGATTGTCAAAAACAATTATCTCATCCCGACTTTCTTCCTCCTAATTTAAGCTGATAAGCATCTCCTCGTAAATTAGTGTCCAGCCACAGGGCCGTCTCAGTCTCCTGAGATAAAAGTATGGCAAACTGTGCATTGTGAAGTGAACGCCAAGCCTCCCAAGAAGAGATAGACGGAGAGAGATCGAGAGAGACTGACTAATAATAGCCCTAGAACAGGGTTAGTATTTAGCAGGGCAGTGACCCCAGCTCTCCGACTTCACAATCTTTGCATTAATAAGTGCAGTTACTAATAATATTACATGTTAATTTTTTGTTTATTTTTCTTTTGTTTATTGTTTATACATATTTGACCGTAAAGCACTAAGCTTGAGTTAAGATGCACACAAAATTTACTTTTATTAACAACAGTAACAGGTGCAAAATCTAATTTTTTTATATAAAAATTATATATTCCACTCTTATTAAATGTACCATTATTCTTCTAGTCTATGGAACTGACCAACTTCAGTGATAGATTATGTGTGATTTAGTAGCAAATTAAAAAAAAGTTTGTTTTTCAAAGCACTTTGTGACTTTTCTTACTTCATACACAAAAAAAGTGTAAAATTCTGACAAAATCTGATTTCTTGATGATTTGATATTTTATAATAGTGATTTTATAATTTCAAAATATAGAGAAAAAGTAGAAATGAATGACTAATAAGCCAATAAGTGCTCCTCTGCTGCAGTCTACTGGTGGTTATAATTGTGATTTTATGTATTTTTTTAATTTTACATAAGTGTTACAATGTATATTTTGGTCATCCCATTAAAAATAACATTCAAATGGAATCATTTTAGAGTTTTAAAGTGCTGGAAATAGTTGTGTGAAATACTTTAAAGTCATTGAAAAGTGCTTGAATTTCTCTCTCAAAAGGTTGTACAAACCCTGAAATGAATGATGTAATGCATTCGACTATTTCTACCACAACACCATGGTTACAGTTAGCGTTACCGCTTCTGGTTTCCTGACGTATGTCAGCGCTGTTTATAACAGAGAATTCTGTGCAGAATTTGAATGAGTCTCACTAGATCTCGCAGTAACCTTATCATTGTGCGAGCGGCGAATTCAAACGCTTCTCACTGGATCTCGCAGAACTGTTGCATCGTTGCAGTAACGGTGTCGCAGTAACAGTGTCGCGAAATCAACTTTGGCTCCCGAGTAAAGCTGTTCTGAGCTCGTGCAAGTTTGTTTGCGTCGCAGTCCGAGCTGATAAACGGTCTGCACTGCGCAGCTGAAACGTAGCGCGGTTTAGTTTGCCGTTTGATGTTTCTCAAATGTAACAGAAATAGCAGCGCTTTGAGTTGGACAAAAATTACAAAAATTAGTCGCACCAGTCTGGAGGCCTGCATAGTTCAAATATAAATAGGCCTACTACATTATTACTATCTGATGAGATACACCAAAACATCACACCAGCTTTTCATCAGTTTCCCCCCTAAATTTCTGTTGTACCATAGGACTTCCAAAATCCAAAAAACAAAACAAACAAAAAACATTAACTATAAAGCACTGAACCACAAGAGAGTATGACTTTCTTCTGTGAAACACAAAATAAGATGTTGCCTTTTTTTCATATAGTGAAAGTCAAAGGGGACCAGAGTTGCTTTGCACCCCATTGACTTTCACTGTATGGACAAAATATCTTCTTTTATGTTCCACAGAAAAAAAGAAAGTCATGTTAGAACATTTTCATTTCTGGGTGAACTGTCCCTTTAACTGACCATCCAATGCACTCATAATGAAGCATCAAATACAATAAAAGTAAAAACAGCTGATACTGCATACTACAAACTTAATACCATAATTTGTGTAAGGATGTGAGTGTAAACACAGTTTATATAACCAGCCTGACCTGTATTACAAACAGTATGACCCCCCAATACAAACAGTTCCTTTTGTAAACGGTACTCAGTCTCCCACTGATCATGTATAAAAACGAAGAAATAGCTACAAAGATTTGCAGAATTCTGTTCCTAGAGAGTCTCTTTCAAACGCATCTCCCCATAGGCTCTGATTTAAAACAAAGAGAGCTTTGTTAGGTCGGGCAAATTGTGCGCCCACGCACACACATATACACCACCCCGCCCTGTTTCCCAGGCACCCTCTCACCACCTATAGCCTTAAAACCCGCAAGACAATCCCATCCTCAAGTTCAAAGGGAGGTTGCACTTGTAGCTCTCATAACATTTTCTTCTCAGGACTTCCAAAAACAACAGCGCTTTTCAGCTACTTCTCATTCAGGCTCGCCAGTAAGAAAACACTGGCGCTCTTCTCCCATGACAAGGGGCAGAACTAGTGGCAGCCTAGGTCAGCCTAGAAATCTTTTGTACCATTATACATTTCTTTACTGTCACTTTTAATCAGTTTAATGCATTTTTGCTGAATAAAGTACATTTCTATCTCACTGACCCCAAACGTTTGAATGGTAGGGCATATGCTCCAAAATGTTGACTAAATTCATTTTAGCAACAAGTGGAGGAGTCAAGCTGTGCTGCCTGATGCAAGTCAAACACGGCTATGGAAAACAAAGGGCTGCTGGGTAAGGCTGAATAGTAGATTGGCATGTTGTGGAATAGAGAGATAGTGGAACAGTTGGATATACACTGCATGATTAAAACTAATCACTATGGAAAGAATTCAAGAAGCGTCAAAACATTCAACAAAATAATGTGTCAATTCACATACAATTTGAATCTATGCATGCACAAACATACACATTGAGTTATATACATAAGATTGATTTTTATTTTTATTTTTTTTAGGAAATTAATACTTCTATTCAGCAAGGACACATTAAATTGACCAGACGTGAAAGTAAAGATATTTATGATGTTACAAAAAAGGTTCTATTTCAAATAAATGCTGTTCTTTCGAAATGTATATTCATCAAAGAAACCTAAAAATAAGACATTAAATAATAAAGAAATAATAATAAATGCTTCTTAAGCACAAGATCACCATATAGAATGATTTCTGACGGAACATGTGACACTGAAGTCTGGAGTAATGACTGCTGAAAATTCAGCTTTGCCATCACAGGAATAAATAACAGTTTAAAATATATAAAAGTTGAAATCAGTACTTTTAAGTTGTAACAGTACTTCACAATGCTGTTGTTTTTACTATATTTTTGATCAAATAAATGCAGCCTTGGTTCTTTCAAAAATATTTAAAAGTCTTACATTACTCATTCTGTCATTTAATTCACTAATAAATTTGTTCTCAAACTAAATATGACATTTTTTTATGCAAATAGCTGGATTTAAGTGTTTAAATATAATCCAAACCCTGTCCTAGTTCTTTAGTAGCTTGTATAATGGTTTACATTACACATATTTTATGTAACCAGCTGATCACGCCACACACTCTCTCGCGATCCTGTCCCTGCAGCACCCGCCTCATAAAACATTTGTGTATTTCTTTGCCACAACAATCTCAAAATATAACTGATGTAAGCGGAATAAATTCATACATGTGATTCAAAACACAATCTATTGTACGCTTAATCATTTTCTTGTTTGGTGGAAGTGCTAGAAGACCTGTTTAAAATGAAATAAATTGAAATTGAATTCAGAATGACTGAGTCGTTTTAAAGGTTAGTGTGATTCATTATCAAATAATGCTTTAATGTTTAGCATACATTATATTCCAAAACCTAGTGAGCTGCCTCCATTTTTACTGCCTACTTAGTATCCTAACAGAGCAAGAAGCTCATAAGTGACTGATTCAGAATGCCCTACATAAGCAGCAACTCTGCGCACCACAGAGGAGACTCTCGCAATTGATTCCAATAGAGTTTGACATTAGCATTCTGCTAAGCTAAAGATCAGCTTGACAAAGCGGGGCAGCTTTCTGAAATGACCTAATATGCACAAAAATAGATGCACAGAAATATGTCAATATTAAAAGAATAGTAATTCTTGATTCTTATTTCAGAAATCGTATTAAAAATGTCACTGGTTATGCAAACAAATGTAATCAGAGATGACTTTCTGATTAAAAACTCCTGCAGTTGCCTGCCTGTCTGATGCAGTGATCATACAATGTTCAGTAGCTGCAGCGTAAACTTTATTAATAGCCCAATATTTTATATAACAAAATCTCTATGCCATACCACCAGAGTGATTGCTGGCCTCTGTCTGACTACCCATATGAAAAATTCCTGCCTCCTCCAGCGTCCGTGACACCATATCAAACACACGCCGAGCTCTCCATCCTCTCACAAGACAGACCTTAGTCCTCCACTATTCTGTTTTTGACTCCATTCATCTTTCCACAATAGAGACCTGCTTAGTTACTTTCCATTCCCATTATTTCTTCCTCAGTGACAAGCACATACTTGTAAAAATATTGCAAATTTGTCAGTGAATATCGACTGCACCTCATGCAAGTGCCATCATTTAGAGGGTCATTAGTAGTGCTGGGCGGTATGGCCAAAAATTTATATCACGGTATTTTTCAAAATTATACCGGTTTCACGGTACATGACGGTATTTTTTTTCCCATGCTGACCGGGTGTTAACCATATTTTCTACTGATTGAGAGAGAACTCAATCTTTGAATGCCCTATTTTACTGTCATGATGAGTGAATATTGTCAAAAAATACCACACTAAATAGTGACTAAACACAACCCCTTTTAATACATGTTAACCAGGAGTCACTCTCATTTATAATCGCGGCATCGTCTGATAAAATCAACATGCATCTACACTAAAGAGCGGCTATGCGGTTGTTTTGGCTATATTACTTTTTTGTCTCATGCAGCGCACTACCTGCGTCTGAGTAACAAACTAAAAAAAACAACAAACAAAAAAGTGCATGTGATATTAACAGATGATCATATTTATAATTCCAAACAATCAGTAGGCGACAGGTCCTAGGAAACGCTGTTTTGTACTCATTTATTGACGAGTCGGCTGCGGTGCGGCCAACTGAATGCGCTGCTTCTCTGCCGCTCACTGCACAGAACAGACGCCGAGAGGTGTGACACTTCTCCGGGAAAAGTCAGACCTTGCGTTCGTGGGACAGCACTGGCAAAATCTTCCAACTGAACCATAGCTAAGGTTTATCCAAAAAGGTCGCTAGGTTTGTCAGTATGAATATTCTATGGAAAAAAGCAGCTAAAAGGGTCTGAAAGTTGCTAAATCTAGTGCTAAAGTCGCGCTCGTGTGTGTGTGAGACGCGGGAGCTGATGGCAGGGGGCGGTGGATATTTGTGGCGGTCAATGTGGATATTGTGGATGAGTTCTTCTGTGTCATCATGTTCTATTAGTTCTACAGCTTCAGTTTCAGAACTTTCACGCTTAGTAACACATACAGCTGTTCCCTCACCACAGTGCAACAGTGAAAAGGGACCCCTTTAAAACAGTGTCGCATTCTGAACATTGTTTAAGCGATATACACCGGTATTACGGTATTTAAAAAATTCATATCATAACAAAAATAAACACCGGTATTCGGTATGAACCGGTATACCGCCCAGCACTAGTCATTAGCATTTTTCACAGACTGTTTTCATAAGATCGGTGTTCAGCAACAGTCATTCCTCATGAGTCAAATGAATGACCAAGAAACATCCAAAGATGGGCAAAAAAATCCCAGACGAATGTAAATCAGAATGAGATAAATTATCCTCATCATGTTCTCCCATTTTAATGAAACGTTCTCCACAGTGCTGTGGAAACCACCGTCATTTAAAATCCATTACCAGAGAGAGATGGGGATGTAGCCACCATTATACCAACGTTAATTGCACCATGTGGCCATTACTCTTCTAACCTTTGACCTTTAAAATGTATGTTGGAGCCAAGTGACGTAAAGTCATTTGGGTCAAAAATTAACTTTCGGCAGTGGCCATTCGCAGCCATTATTTCCTTCAACTTCAGATCGGCCTTCGCCATATTGCCGTATCAAGTTTTCTTTGAAGTCCAGGGACACAGACAGGTCAAAGCAGATAGTAATAGTAGCCAGCATAAGGTCGCTGTTAATAAAATATCTCCTCTCTCTCATTTACTCTCCCTCTTAGTTTAGATCTAATTTACTCCATTCGACACATGCTGCTGAGTAGACTGAACTCACTCGCTGCCTATTCCTTCTCTCTTCACTTCTCTTGGCCCAGTTTGCCGCCACACAAACACACCCACACCAAAATATCGAATTAAGGTGTCGCCATGCATCACAGACCACTTTGAGAGGCAGACGCGCACACACAAACACACACCGCCACACTTCATCAGATGACCAGAGCTCTGTGAAGGGCGACCGAAGAAGAGCGAGATGTAGAAGTCGATTCAAGTCCACACAGGCTTTGCTTTGGGTGAAGAAGTGTGAAATATTAAATAAATGAGCATGATTCTGGGCCGGTGATAAACAAATACACACCAACAGTGAGTAACGATTAAGTGAATCGCATTTCAGAGGGGCGCTTTGGTAATGGGGGACACAGAGATATTTACGACAGCAGTGACACTTCTAGCACAGAATCTCCTGACTATATCTACTGTATACTGTAGCAAATCAAATTAGGCTATTTACTGGGTTGCTGGTTTTAGTGCTTCTTTCGCAGTGAAAATAAACTGCATAGACCTAAGCACAATTGTGGTATCATGGTATCAAATGATAAATTATGGTATTACGATATTGAATAGAAAACAAATATTTTCATTGTATTTACACCATGTACTTGAAAGAATACCCTGGTATTGATTTTATACATACCCCAAAAACATGGTAAAACCACAATTGAGATGTAAAAAACTATGTTTTCATAATTGTCTAGCTGGTGGGCTGTCTGAATGATAAGATGTTAGTTTTAAGTAAGTCCTGTAAAATATTTAGGTAGCAGAAAATAATTCAAATACATTTAAAATTATAATTCAGTTCCTAAATTTGAATTACATGAATTAAGAAGACTATGTAAATTAAATTAAATTAAATTAAATTAAATTTATGTTTAAATGTTTAAAATGAATGTATTATTGTAGCCCAGTTTGTGATTATTACAGTGTAATCAGACTTTAGCAATTAATATGTTTTTAAGATACTGAAAAAAAAACACAAATATCAAGGCATGTCAAAACTTCTCCAGGGCCCCAAAAACCCCCTCAGACCCCAGAGGGTTAACCTTAAATTTTTTTTTTTTGTAACACTGTAGTATAAGCACCAATTCTCACTATTAACTAGTTGCTTATTAGCATGTCTGTAACACATTGGCTGTGTATTAGTGCTTATAAAGCACATATTCTGCTGAAATATATTTTACATCCCTAATCCTACCCATTACCCAACAACCTTGCTAACTATTAATAAGCAGCAAATTAGGAGTTTGAGGCAAAACTTGTAGTTCATGGTTTGTTAATAGCGAGAGTTGGACCTTAAAATAAAGTGTGAACATTTGCTTTAATATATGCTTTGATGAATAGCTAACCTATACTGTAAAAAAAATCTGTAAAATTTACGGTAAAAAAACGTAATTTCATTAACTGATATTGTTCTGTTCTATCTGTTTTGTACCTTTGTAATACACTGATAACCACCAAATGCAGGTGGTGATGAGAAAGTCACATGATGAACCAAAGCCCATCACAAGCAGCTTTTATATAATAACATATATAGAAGGTGCACTGTGTCATTCATACAAACACCAAACACCATCATGGTAACACACATGAAACTGAAATAATGCAATAAAAATTCATTTATCAACATTAGGTGTAACACACAACCCTAATATACAAAACTGATAAGAAAAAACTAAGAAGAAACATAGTTATTTCAACAACAAAACATCAAATTTTAAATGTAACGCAAGGAATTCTGGGAATGTCAATTTACGGTTATTCACTGTAAATTATACGGTATTTTTCACTTCCAAAAACGGTATACTACCGTAAAACTGATGTCCAATACATGTAATGTCCAATACAGTTTTTCACCGTATATAGTAGGGGAATTTACCGTTAACCATTTAACAGGCTTTTACTGTAGCATTTTTACAGTCTTTTACCATTAAATTCACGGTCATTTTTTACAGTGCCTGTAAAAATAATTTCGTAAAATTTACGGTAAAAAACCGGCAGCTGTGGTTGCCGGAATTTTACCGTAAAAAATATGGTAGCAACGTTTTCGGTTTTACGGTTTTAACTTAAATTTACGGTTAAATACCGAAATTTCATTAACTGATATAATGTTAATATACCAACGTATTGAAGTACTGAAATCTGTTTTGTACCTTTGTAATACACTGATAACCATAAAATGCAGGTGGTGATGGGATAGTCACATGATGAACCAAAGCCCATCACAAGCAGCTTTTAAATAATAACATATATAGAAGGTGCACAGTGTCATTCACACAAACGCTAAACACCATCATGGTAACACACATGAAACTGCAATAATGCAATAAACATTAATTTAACAACATTTGGTGTAACGCACAACCCTAATATACAAAACTGATAAGAAAAACTAAGAAGAAACATAGTTATTTCAACACAAGAACATAACATTTTAAATGTAATGCAGGGAATTCTGGGAATGTCAATTTACGGTTATTCACTGTAAATTATACGGTCTTTTTCACTTCCAAAAACAGTATACTACCGTGAAGAAACATAGTTATTTCAACACAAGAACATAACATTTTAAATGTAATGCAGGGAATTCTGGGAATGTCAATTTACGGTTATTCACTGTAAATTATACGGTCTTTTTCACTTCCAAAAACAGTATACTACCGTAAAATTAATGTCCAATACATGTAATGTCCAATAAAGTTTTTCACCCTATATAGTAGCGGAATTTACCGTTAACCATTTAACAGGTTTTTACTGTCTTTTTACAGTCTTTTACCATTAAATTCACGGTAATTTTTTACAGTGTACTTGACCTTACTAATCGACTCATATCCTAACCTATCCTTTTACCATATTTTTCGCTGCACCTTTGCCGTCATTTTAAGCTGTGATAACTGTGTGTATCTAGAACCAGAGCTCCTCTCTAGGGTCTACATTCCTCCATTTTCACCCACTTTTCAGGTTCCTCCATCACGCTTTCTGTTAGCTCAAGGCTCGGGCCTTGCTGACAGCGCTGGGACGCTTGGAAAGGAAGGGGACTGAGATTCGCATAATTGATTTGGGACCAATTCCCCTGTATAAGTGTTTGCACTTTTTTGTTCGATCATTATGCCCCTGTCTTGTTGAATGGGATTTTGAAAAAAGGCTAAATTAGACCCACTGGCTAATCCAGCCTTGCCAAGTTCATGGAGAGAATGAGAGACACATTCAAGAGGGGCTTAGCACAGATACTATCTTTGTGGCGCTGTTGACGATGTGAGAATGGCTTTATGTCTGAATCTCGAGAAGCTAAACCGTTGGCAACCTTTGGATAAGTGTGCCGTTTACACTCAAGGGCAGCATTGAGAAAACAGCTCGCACACAGACAGACGCCACTTTTGCTGTGAGCTGTATTTTATGTGGGTCTGCATTAAAATTCAGTTCATTGAGTTAATAATGTCCCCAGTGATTACCAAACTGTCAGCTTTTTGCTAAAATTAGTAATGGGTCCCACTGGGAATAGATCCTGCGGTACTGTGAGGAGGTACCTCGCTCAGGAGCGGGTGCGAGTCTGAAGGAAACATATGCTCTGTGTCATCATTCTAACAACAGGCAACACCTGTTTGACAAGTACAGGGGGAAAAAAGTTCAGTTGCCAAAAATTCTTCATCTGAGCATTTTATGGCAAAATCCAATAACCCACCCTGCTGAAAAGCATATGTTTTGCTTGGGATGGGATGCTGGTGTTCCCATCAGGCTTTTTAAACCAACTTAACCACCAAGACTTCAACTAGAATCATCAGAAAAGTCATGCTGGTCATTTCTACTAGACAGACCACCACCAAATTAGCACTAACTAGTTTTCAAAAAATAAATAAATAAAGTATTATTTAATTTTTGTCATTAGTGCCTTCTTTGTTGATTGTTTAATCTGACTTAATTTGTTAGTTTTTATTATTAATTTAGTTTATTTTTCTCTTTTTGCTGTTTGTTGTTGTATTCTTTCTTATTTTTTTTTATACTATTTTATTAACCCTTATATACTTATCAAAGTATATATTATTACATTTCTGACCATAGCAAGGTAAGTGCATAAAATATTAAACAACAACAGCAAAAACAAAAAGGAAAAAAGGATCAGCAACCATGTAGAATTAGCAAAAAATCAGTTAAGGGTACAATACTAACAAATAAAATGAAATGAAGTAATAAAATGTTTTTTAGCAGTTATACACTACTGCTAAAATCAGTTAAATAAAATAATATAGTATTTTATTTAAAGAATCTGCATACGTGCACAAACATATAACAATTGTCTATAATGATATAGGTCTTTAAATTTGTTTGGGGAAAAAGGGAAAACCGTGGTAAAAAAATAAAAATTAAAAAGAAAGCTGCAAATTTCAGCAGATGGAAAAAGAGACAACAGCAACAAATGTCACAGAGTTGCATAATCATACTTTTAAGGACAAAATAAACTTGTCATGACTGGTGGTTATCATTCCAGAGACAACACTGACATATTTAATTCAAGTTGCTAGAGACAAATGTTTTTGAAAACTTACAACGGTGTGCGTGATTTCAGAATTTTTTTGGTGGTTGAAAAACTCAGCCAGATGGTAGCAGGAAGTCCTAAATGCCTTCCCTAAGTGAGTAACGCTCAGCTGAATACCAATTTCTCCAGGGAGGAGGTAGATTGAAGGCCTCCTGTTTTTTGAAGGGGACTACAGGGGAAGGCCATTGTGCATGTGTTCTATTTGCAGGACTATAGTTGAATTCTACGCATTAATTAAGACTCAGTGAAAGGGACCCAGGACACCGGAATTCCGTTCATTCAGACCCTGACATGGCCAAGCTGATGAAAAGTGATGGAGCCTCTCCAGTGAATAGCACAGAGAAAACGACACAACTCAAACCCAATTAAAGAGCAATGATTGCAATTCTCAGTTACAAGGCCATTTTGTTCCAAGCTCATGTGGAATAATTGAGAATCCAGACATACCAGTACTGCTCACATCTTCCGGAAAGACATAAAAAAAGAATATCTGGTATGTAGCATTCAATTGATGTTAGTATGGGATCCATTAAGATACTTTGGTTAAATACTAGCATTGACGTAAACCAGTGACCATCCACTTTTTCAGCCATATTATTGTTCTAAAGTATTTTTCACCATTAAAACTAAAAGCCAAACTAACCATCAACAAAATGATTTACATTACAATTGTTGAAATGAAGCAGAAAAAAGTGCACGTCTTTTATGATGAAAATCCCATGAAGAACTGCATATGACAGTAAAAAAAAAAAATATATATATATATCACTGACCCCATACTTTTGAATGGTAGTGCAACTAGTCATGTGACTGGTCACCCTTTAATTTTTGTACAACAAATGAAATGTACAAATACTATTTAATATGAATTACAAATTACAAATGAATTTATATATATATATATATATATATATATATATATATATATATATAAAATGCTATATAAACTATTGTGTATAAATAAGTATAAAATAAGTATAAAAATAATGTTTTATTTTTAATTGCATTTTCATTTTTTAAATGCAAAATATTAATAAATGAATTTGGAAATTGCATGCTTTTTATTATTTTATTTTATTATTATTTTTTTTTTATAAGGTTAAACCATACTGAATTAAGGCTTCTACAGAAGGATACACCTTGGATTAAGAACATTAATATCTATACGTCATGGCAAAAACAGTTTCTGTACGTTGTTGCATACATTTTTTTAGATTTTAAATGTATTAAATACTATTATATTAAATTTGTGACCTGAAAAAAATACAGTGAGAAAAGTGGATAAAATATGAAAAAACAACAGAAAAGAAGAAGTAGAAGTAGTAGAAGAAGAAGAATTAACAACAATCATTCAGTTGAGAAGAAAATAATTACAAATTAAAGCTGCAAGCAGCGATGAAAGGGCCCTCGCACCCGTGCTCACTGCCACCCGGTGGCTTTAGGAAAATAGCAAACAGTGGGCAATATGCATTTAAAGTGGTAAATATAGGAAGAATATGTCAAAGTAATGTATATGTGCAAACTTCCTGCTGCCAGCTGGTGGCGCTATGATTATAAACTGAATGTTGGCAGGCAGATGTCTTCAGGTCAGGACATTTATCAAAAATGTGAAGTCTGGTGCAGATTGTACATGGTATGCTTGAGTTAGTGTAACGCATGTTATATCCTGTTGCCAACAGGTGGCGCTATGATTATAACTGAACATTGACGTGTAGATGTCTTCAGGCAAGAATTCTTACCAAATATGCAATGCTTTGATTGCAGATTGGACATTGCATGTTTAAGTTAATGTAAACAATGTCATTTCCAGTTGCCAGCAGGTGGCGCTATGATTATAACTGAATATTGGCCTTAAGATGTGTTAAGGCCAGGACTTTTATCAAACGTGAAATTTGGGGCAGATCGGACATTGCATTTTTAAGTTAATGTAAAAGAAGTAATTTCCTGTTGCCAGTAGGTGGCGCTATGGTTATTACTGAATATTGGCATGTAAATGTTTTCAGGCCAGGACTCTTATCAAATATGTGAAGTTTGGGACAGATTGGGCACTGTATGAATGAATTACAACAACTTCCTGTTTCATGATATTAATAGCATGGTTTAGCACTGGTTTAGTAAGTGTTGCTAGCATGTTTGAGCATATTTCTAGCATGTTTAGCACACAATCGCATATTTTACTGTGTTGCTAATAGTGCATCACAATGTAAAACATGTCACTTCCTGTTGCCAGTAGGTGGTGCTATAACTATAACCAAATATGAGCATGTAGATGTCTTCAGGCCAGAACTCTGTTAAAACATGAGAAGTTTGAGGCAGATAGGACACTGTATGCATGAGTTATAGAAACTTTCTGTTTCACTGCATTAATAGCATGCTTTAACACTTAACTAAGTGTTGCTAAAATGTTTTAACATGCTTCTAGCATCTTGCCAGCCTATTTAACACTTGCTGACACTTTTAATATGTTGCTAGGAGTCCATAACAGTGTTAAACATGTCACTTCCTGTTTCCAGCAGGTGGCACTATAACTATAACTGAATACAGGCATGTAGATGTGTTCAGGACAGGACTCTTATCAAACTTGTTAATTTTGGGGCAGATTGGACACTACATGCCTGAGTTACAGTAACTTCCTGTATCACTGCATTAATAGCATACTTTAGCACTTAGCTAAGTGTTGCTAACATGTTATAGTATGTTTCAAGCATATTGCCAGCTTATTTAACACTTGTTGACGCTTTTTAATATGTTCCTAGGAGTCCATAACATTGTTAAGCATGTCACTTCCTCTTGCCAGCAGGTGGCGCTATGATTATAACTGAATATGGGCATGTAGATGTGTTGAGGACAGAACACCTATCAAACGTGTGAAGTTTGGGGCAGATCAGACATTGCATGTTAAAGGTACTGCGAAACAAGTCACTTCCTCTTGCCAGCAGGTGGCGCTATGATTATAACTGAATATGGGCATGTAGATGTGTTGAGGACAGAACACCTATCAAACGTGTGAAGTTTGGGGCAGATCAGACATTGCATGTTAAAGGTACTGCGAAACAAGTCACTTCCTCTTGCCAGTAGGTGGCGTTATGATTATATCGGAATATCGGTCTTAAGATGTGTTAAGGCGAGGACTGTTATCAAACATGTGAAGTTTAGGGCAGATCAGACATTGCATGTTAAAGGTACTGCGAAACAAGTCACTTCCTATTGCCAGTAGGTGGTGCTAAAACCTTAACCGAATATGAGCATGTAGATGGACATTGTATGCATGAGTTACAACAACTTCCTCTTTGATGGTGTTAATAGCATGCTTTAGCACTTAGCTAAGTGTTGCTAGCTTGTTTTAGTATGTTTCTAGCATGTTGCCAGCCTATTTAACACCTGCTGACGCTTTTTAATATGTTCCTAGTCCAAAACAGTGTTAACCATGACACTTCCTGTTGCCAGTAGGTGGCGCTATGACTAAAACTGAATCTTTGCATGTAGATGTGTTCAGGCCAGGACTCTCAACAAACATGTTAAGTGTCGGGCAGATTGGACACTGCATGCCTGAGTTACATCAACTTCCTGTTTCTCTGCAATAATAGCATGCTTTAACACTTAGCTAATGTTTCTAGCAAGTTGCCAGCCAATATAACAGTTTCTGACACTTTTTAATATGTTGCTAGGAGTCCATAACAGTGTTAAACATGTCACTTCCTGTTGCCAGCAGGGGGAGCTATGACTATAACCGAATACGGACATGTAGATGTGTTCAGGACAGGACTCTTATCAAACATGTTAAATTTGGTGCAGATTATGCACTGCATGCCTGAGTTACAGTAACTTCCTGTTTCACTGCATTAATAGCATGCTTTAACACTTAGCTAATGTTTCTAGCAAGTTGCCAGCCAATATAACAGTTTCTGACACTTTTTAATATGTTGCTAGGAGTCCATAACAGTGTTAAACATGTCACTTCCTGTTGCCAGCAGGGGGAGCTATGACTATAACCGAATACGGACATGTAGATGTGTTCAGGACAGGACTCTTATCAAACATGTTAAATTTGGTGCAGATTATGCACTGCATGCCTGAGTTACAGTAACTTCCTGTTTCACTGCATTAATAGCATGCTTTAACACTTAGCTAACTGTTGCTAGCATGTTTTTTCATGTTTCTAGCATGTGGCCAGCCAATATAACAGTTGCTGACGCTTTTTATTATGTTGCTAGGAGTCCATAACAGTGTTAAACATGTCACTTCCTGTTGCCAGCAGGGGGAGCTATGACTATAACCGAATACGGACATGTAGATGTGTTCAGGACAGGACTCTTATCAAACATGTTAAATTTGGTGCAGATTATGCACTGCATGCCTGAGTTACAGTAACTTCCTGTTTCACTGCATTAATAGCATGCTTTAACACTTAGCTAACTGTTGCTAGCATGTTTTTTCATGTTTCTAGCATGTGGCCAGCCAATATAACAGTTGCTGACGCTTTTTATTATGTTGCTAGGAGTCCATAACAGTGTTAAACATGTCACTTCCTGTTGCCAACAAGTGGCGCTATGACTATAACCGAATAAATACATGTAGATTTGTTCAGGACAGTAGTCTTATCAAACTTGTTAAATTTGGGGCAGATTGGACACTGCATGCCTTAATTACAGTAACTTCTTGTTTCACTGCATTAATAGCATGCTATAGCACTTAGCTAAGTGTTGCTAGCATGTTATAGTATGTTTCAAGCATATTGCCAGCTTATTTAACACTTGTTGACACTTTTTAATATGTTCCTAGGAGTCCATAAGAGTGTTATCCATGACACTTCCTGTGTCCAGCAGGTGGCGCTATGACTATAACTGAATATGGGAATGTGTTCAGGACATAACACCTATCAAACGTGTGAGGTTTGCGGCAGATCGGATATTGCTTGCCTGAGTTACAGCAACTTCCTGTTTCATGGCAAAACATCAAACTTTGTCAGGCCCTTTGACGAAAACTCAAGATCTTCGCAATTTAGCATCGGAAAGGCCTTATACTTACACTCAGCAAATTTGAAGATGATCCGATTAAAACTGTAGGAGGAGTTCGTTAAAGTACGAGGCCTGAAAATGACAAAAACTGTCCAAAAATCATACAGGAAATTCAAAATAACAGACTTCCTGTTGGGTTTCGGATTTTGAACCAGTAGACTTTTTTGTAGATATCGGTGTGTTACATGTGTGTACTGAGTTTCGTACGTGTACGTGTACGTGAAACGTAGCTTGAGGGGCACTTCGTTGAAATTTTATAGGTGGCGCTATCGAGCCATTTTGCCACGCCCAATTCTGAAACACATATCAGATGTAAATTTTCGCCAGTTCTGATGTGTGTGCAAAGTTTCATGAGTTTTGGAGCATGTTTAGGCCCTCAAAAATACGATTCACTTTGGAGAAGAAGAAGAAGAAGAAGTGGAAGAATAATAAGAAACGGAGCAATTCCAATAGGGTCCTCACACCATCGGTGCTCGGGCCCTAATGAAATAATTATTTTTTTAGCAATTATACATTACTGCTAAAATCAGTTAAATAAAATAAAAATAAAGACTTTACATACAGAATATGACTTTTGAATTCTATCACTGCAGAATTACTGCACAGAGCTACAGTAAAATCCAGCAAATACATTTTAAGTCTATTCACAGAATTCCTTTAGATTCAAAGCACAATCTGCAAAATATATGTAACTGTATAGAAGCACATGATTTCTTCTGAGGGGCACATGTTCTTTAATATTTATGAATGCCCTGGGTTCTGGGGACTTGACATATTTTTTCCTCCACAGTCTAAGCAGCAGTAGCACCTGAAGGCCTTGCTATTTTTCTATAGCTATTTTCCACATGGACAGCTGTAACCTGAAATAGCTGGCCATTTGAAAACATGAAGTTCTGATATGATTGGTCACCCAAGCCGTCCATGTCCCAGAGCAAGATTGACCAGCACTGATTGAAATGAGCATGAACAAAGAGTTATCAAACTGGACAATGATGGATCAAATGGTTTAACTGGGCAAAGCACTGGTTCTATTCAGTTTGTTCACTCACTGTTAAATAGGATTTAGCTACTGACTTTAAAAAAGACAATGTATGTTGCACATGATTATGTTAATGTTGGCACGTGCACATATAGTGAGTCTTTTTTATTCTATTTAAAGTCTGGATGTGCATATTTTAATAAGCATATGTTTAATTTTGCAAGTGTGCCAGTCCATATTCTCCCACAGTTGTGTATGTGTGTGTAGTACAGCCCCTTTAGCCTCCTTGAAGCTAATACAAGCCAAGTGAACCGATCTAAGATCCATCACCAGAGGACAGTGTGATAAACGGCTCTGTCAGGCCAGGCCGCCATGGCCTTGACTTGCAGAGCGAAAACATCACACTTCACTCTGCACCTCAAAACCAATCCATGTTTTTCCTAACCATTTTCTCCATGTAGAAAACCTTTTGGCAACAATGCTTTTGAGTGGTGAAAGGACTCATTTGTGACATGAATTTGTTTCATAAGCTGATAATTTTGTTCTGGTTTTCAGAATTATAGTTTAAATATTTTACAGCACACACACTAAAAACCATCGCAAAATGTTAGCAAAGAAACAGCTCCTCATTAAGAGAGACATTAAGAGTGCTCAGAATTAGCCCTAAAAGCACTTCAAAGAGTAATTGTCTAAAGAAATGGGTGTATTTAAACCCTGATGTTCCTTTTGTTGACCGAACATTTTACCAAATGAACCAAATGCGACATTGCCCAAAGCACAGTGGCAGTAGCTAATGAAATCTCATAGTTAATGAAGTCGTTTAAATAAACTAAGCTCCATCACATACAGTCTGTGAAATGACAGACATTTTTGTATGTCAGGCACGTCTTTGGCCCTTCCTTGGGTGTTTGTGTGGGTGGACATTTGGACACTGTGTAGCTTTGTATGTTCAACATTTAATTATAGGTCTATCACATTTGTAACGTAATGCACATGAATAGAAACTCTAACAGTGGACACAAAGGTTTGACAATCGATAAATGTGGATGTAAATATAAACAGAAAGATAAACACAGACAGACAAAGAGACAGTCACCCAGAGGCAAAAAAATGGCACCCTTCATTCTTCGTCATCTTCGGCATTGTACTAAAAATGACTTAAGACCCCATGACATCAAAACTGAAGTTTTGTGGCTTTTAGACAATGTCTGCTAGCTTCAAGGTCATCTATATACTAGCGTACTCCTCAAAATGCCAAAAATAACATTTAGCAGATTGCACATTTAAAATGTACAGTCTTTCTTGGAAAAAATATACTGTGGTCCATAATACCTAGAGACAGCTATCTGTTAGTAACTTGGCTGGTCCTGCCCCAACTTCCTGTCTCAACAGAAAATATATCAAAATAGGCAAAAAATGCCTTTGTCAAACTGTTTAATGGGGTCTGTGAAGGTTGACTTGCATAATCTCCCCCTGCATATCACTCAATTACAACTAAATAGACCAGAGGAATCAGTCAATTTGTCCCTTAATGTATGATGGATTGTGCATATAAACCGGTCTGAGACATTTGGCAGACATGCCGCTCATGACAGAGTATCCAAACACACTGTGTAAAATAAATGAACAAAAAAATGAATTATCTGTTAGGTAAATGTTTTAGGTCAGTTAGGTCAGTCAGTTAGCATAAGTCTCTTATGCTCAACAAATGTTTAGGCCCTCAAAAATACGATTCACTTTGGAGAAGAAGAAGAAGAAGAAGTGGAAGAATAATAAGAAACGGAGCAATTCCAATAGGGTCCTCACACCATCGGTGCTCGGGCCCTAATGAAATAATTATTTTTTTAGCAATTATACATTACTGCTAAAATCAGTTAAATAAAATAAAAATAAAGACTTTACATACAGAATATGACTTTTGAATTCTATCACTGCAGAATTACTGCACAGAGCTACAGTAAAATCCAGCAAATACATTTTAAGTCTATTCACAGAATTCCTTTAGATTCAAAGCACAATCTGCAAAATATATGTAACTGTATAGAAGCACATGATTTCTTCTGAGGGGCACATGTTCTTTAATATTTATGAATGCCCTGGGTTCTGGGGACTTGACATATTTTTTCCTCCACAGTCTAAGCAGCAGTAGCACCTGAAGGCCTTGCTATTTTTCTATAGCTATTTTCCACATGGACAGCTGTAACCTGAAATAGCTGGCCATTTGAAAACATGAAGTTCTGATATGATTGGTCACCCAAGCCGTCCATGTCCCAGAGCAAGATTGACCAGCACTGATTGAAATGAGCATGAACAAAGAGTTATCAAACTGGACAATGATGGATCAAATGGTTTAACTGGGCAAAGCACTGGTTCTATTCAGTTTGTTCACTCACTGTTAAATAGGATTTAGCTACTGACTTTAAAAAAGACAATGTATGTTGCACATGATTATGTTAATGTTGGCACGTGCACATATAGTGAGTCTTTTTTATTCTATTTAAAGTCTGGATGTGCATATTTTAATAAGCATATGTTTAATTTTGCAAGTGTGCCAGTCCATATTCTCCCACAGTTGTGTATGTGTGTGTAGTACAGCCCCTTTAGCCTCCTTGAAGCTAATACAAGCCAAGTGAACCGATCTAAGATCCATCACCAGAGGACAGTGTGATAAACGGCTCTGTCAGGCCAGGCCGCCATGGCCTTGACTTGCAGAGCGAAAACATCACACTTCACTCTGCACCTCAAAACCAATCCATGTTTTTCCTAACCATTTTCTCCATGTAGAAAACCTTTTGGCAACAATGCTTTTGAGTGGTGAAAGGACTCATTTGTGACATGAATTTGTTTCATAAGCTGATAATTTTGTTCTGGTTTTCAGAATTATAGTTTAAATATTTTACAGCACACACACTAAAAACCATCGCAAAATGTTAGCAAAGAAACAGCTCCTCATTAAGAGAGACATTAAGAGTGCTCAGAATTAGCCCTAAAAGCACTTCAAAGAGTAATTGTCTAAAGAAATGGGTGTATTTAAACCCTGATGTTCCTTTTGTTGACCGAACATTTTACCAAATGAACCAAATGCGACATTGCCCAAAGCACAGTGGCAGTAGCTAATGAAATCTCATAGAGTTAATGAAGTCATTTAAATAAACTAAGCTCCATCACATACAGTCTGTGAAATGACAGACATTTTTGTATGTCAGGCACGTCTTTGGCCCTTCCTTGGGTGTTTGTGTGGGTGGACATTTGGACACTGTGTAGCTTTGTATGTTCAACATTTAATTATAGGTCTATCACATTTGTAACGTAATGCACATGAATAGAAACTCTAACAGTGGACACAAAGGTTTGACAATCGATAAATGTGGATGTAAATATAAACAGAAAGATAAACACAGACAGACAAAGAGACAGTCACCCAGAGGCAAAAAAATGGCACCCTTCATTCTTCGTCATCTTCGGCATTGTACTAAAAATGACTCAAGACCCCATGACATCAAAACTGAAGTTTTGTGGCTTTTAGACAATGTCTGCTAGCTTCAAGGTCATCTATATACTAGCGTACTCCTCAAAATGCCAAAAATAACATTTAGCAGATTGCACATTTAAAATGTACAGTCTTTCTTGGACAAAATATACTGTGGTCCATAATACCTAGAGACAGCTATCTGTTAGTAACTTGGCTGGTCCTGCCCCAACTTCCTGTCTCAACAAAAAATATATCAAAATAGGCAAAAAATGCCTTTGTCAAACTGTTTAATGGGGTCTGTGAAGGTTGACTTGCATAATCTCCCCCTGCATATCACTCAATTACAACTAAATAGACCACTTTCGCTATGAACCAGAGGAATCAGTCAATTTGTCCCTTAATGTATGATGGATTGTGCATATAAACCGGTCTGAGACATTTGGCAGACATGCCGCTCATGACAGAGTATCCAAACACACTGTGTAAAATAAATGAACAAAAAAATGAATTATCTGTTAGGTAAATGTTTTAGGTCAGTTAGGTCAGTCAGTTAGCATAAGTCTCTTATGCTCAACAAGACTGCATTTATTTGTTCAAAAATACAATAAAAGCAGTATTATTATGGAATATTATAAAAATTTTAAATAAATGTTTGCTATTTTACTATATTTTACAATGTAATTTATTCCTGTGATGGCAAAGCTGAACGCTGAAAGCTGAACTTAAAAACTGTTCTAATATTTTTGTGGAGACTCTGTTTTTTTATTTATTTTTTTAGGATTCTGTGATGAATAGAAAGTTCAAAAGAAAAGCATATATTTGGAACAGAAATCTTTTGCAACATTATAAACGACTGTCACTTTTGATCAATTGAATGCATCACTGCTGAATAAAAGTTAATTTCTTTCATAAAAAACTTACCAAGTCTTTTGAATTTATAATATAATATAATATAATATAATAATAAGAAAGCCGAGTCTGAATCTTAACTACTGTTTGTGATTTAAGTAAAAGAGAATTTACAAAAAAAAAGACAAAACAGAAATACTAATCAAACAATCATTAACAATTCTACATGGTAGTGCGAACAAACAAACAAACAGGAACATTAACACAGAATCCTCAGACTTTATTAGACTACTGTCTGAACCAATAAATCAAATAAACAGAACAAAACTAGGTCTTGAGATGAGGCTCATAAATAACAAATCAGTGTTTCGCTTGGTTGCATGTTCATACAATCGAAATAAGTTTTGGCATGGAGGCGTTCAAACATGAGCTGCCCCAAAAGACACTGTAATCACAATATCAAAAGACACATTATATTAAACTCAAATCTTGCCCTCCACCACAGTCCCCAACTGTGGGCACTTTTGGTTCACAATACACTGCTTATCAAAAAAGCTCTGATAATATTTGACAGCTATGGTAAACAACATGAGCATTATCATTTGCGTGAACCAACACTTTAACTTATATGGATTTAATGTGCAAATCTTAAAATATATTTCTAAATACCTTAAAAGACTGTTAATATTATGGGACCTGTTTAATTAGCTAATCACCCCTAAAAGGTTGTAGATCCACACTAAACATCAGCTAAATAGGCTAGAGTGAATCCTAGGACTCGTTATCAGGTTGGACTGATGGATTCTGACACCTGTAGTCCCTGTTTCTGTTTGAAAAGCACGACTGGCCTCCCAGGGCCCAGTTTCTTTCTGCACTCTTCTGTCAGCTGTCACTGAGGCAGAGACCCCTCGGGCCATCAACATCACTGTGACAAGGGTTACTGTTGGTGACACACGAATAACTCCTGGGACCTGGGTGCTGGCTCACAGCTTTGCTTGTAAACAAAAGTCAAAGGTCAAAGGTCACTGATACTGATGCTTTAGAAGAACGTACAAATACAGAAGATCTACAAATAGTGGTTTGTCAATTAACCCTATAGTCTACTGTATCATATTTTGATGGAACAAGATGAAAACTATGGTGATAATCCTGTTGTACACAGTCTTCTACAAGCCTTCTGTCATCTGATTGACAGCTTAAAGGGATAGTTCACCCAAAAATAAAAAATTCTGTCATCATTTACTCAATCATTCATCATTTACATCATTTATATTTTGAAGAATGTGGGTAACCAAACAGTTGCTGGTCCCCACTAAAATGTAGCATTTTTCTGATCAAAACTCCAAAAAGTACCATGTTATGCAGCACAATACAGTAATGACTGAGAGATCAAACACCTGATGTGTCATATTTAATAAATTTTAACAAGTGATCACATGTATTTTATGTAAGTAGTCTGCTATAGTTTTATAAATATGTCACTGATCTTATACTTTGTCTTAAGGTTCAATAAACTGTCTGTATATATATATACTTTTTTTATTATTTATTACTTCGTATGTCAGGCTTCACAGGGTTAAGGCGCTTTGAAACATGCACTACACATCACATCCGACTTTATGTCAGTTATATTGCTGTTCTCCATCATTTGATAGCTAACAGCTGCCATGATCAATAGAAAATGCACACAAACATCCTTGTTTAATAAAATTCTGTTTACAGACTGTTTTCTGTAGGCGGTAACAGTGCAACTGTAATTGCAGAGTTTTTGCAAACAAGGTGTAGTCTTTAACAAGCCTTATTTACATAGAAACAAGTCTTGTTTGTGCATTTAGTGGCTGATTAAATTGTACTGCTAGTGATTAGTGCATGTGACGAATATATTTATTTTTTTGCTGAAATACCACATTTGTTTAGTGAATTCATCCTTAAAGTTCATACAAATTGCTTACGGAAACGATAACAGATCTTTTAACTGTAGTATACTGAGAAATTGTACAGCAAACTATGTTCAATTCCACTTGAACAACTTTGTTTCATCAGCATAAACCACAAATCCAGATGGTAGAAAATCCCATTTTCAGCCAGAAAGGTGCCAACAAGAATGAAAAGATGGCAGCTGCGAGCAACCACACCAGCAGCCACATCTCACATTCGTAATTAGAGCAAAAACAATTATTCTCTCTCACACAAAGACACTAGACAGCTGCATAATCCCGAGGGCACACACTATGGTGCTCTTTAAATAGGTGATTTGCTCATGATTCTTGAGTCAACATCCATGTCTATGCATAGTTAAGCATGTTACGTTGCTGCCAAGGGGGTGTAAAGAAATATGGCATTGTGGGTAACCAAGCTACGTTTGATCTGATGTCAACAGCGCTGGGCAAGCTACTCCAACAATTCAGCAAGTTAAGCAACTAAATACTCTACAGATAAAAATTTAATAGAACTATCCAGTCACTACAAGCTACATAAAATATAGTAAAAATAAAATATTAAAACCAGTCAGATTTGATCTAATCAATGTTTAAATATTGCTAAAAGAAGTACAACAGAACAACAACTATTGCCAGCTGTACAATGATAACTAGCTACAACTACAAATGTTAACACTTTATTATTCATGCGTGCTGGACTTTTGTTGATTAAAGTTAAAGTTGAATAGATTCTGATTGGAAGTCAATGTTTTTGTATCATTTATCAGCTGGAAAAAAAAATGTTCTGAAAATGTTTCCAAAGATATTATTCGTATGAGTTTTATCATTATAGTTGTAGTGTGGACTTTATATGGTCAACGACAAAAACAGCTCCGATCATGTCGTTTCAGTCATACTATGATATAGAACGTGCTGTTTATAATACACCATATTTTCACCCAATCTGAATAATTAAAATGAGTTTAAACGGGTAAATCTTCTCTACATGTTTTTGATTCTTCATTTTCTTTTCTGACAAACTTCAACTCTTGTTAAAACACACTAGACATGCTTATTCTGTTCATTTTTAAAACTTTTTGTCTGAAATAAAAAAAAATGTGTCCATCAAAAGTGTGCTGTTAATTGAGCGTGAGCGGTAGCAAAATTAGACTCTGTGCCGAAACCATCACTTCAGTGTTGCTCACATGTTTCTCCTGCTCCCGGTGTGAATGCACTCATTTGTTAATATGCACGCCGAAAAAAATATTTGCTGCTCGCATGCTGCTTGCACTTGCTGTGTGAAACCAGCCTTAGTGTTTTGATATTCTTTTGGGTTGCAGCTCCAGTACAAGCTGCACATGCACGTGTAGAAATTAATAAAGAGCTTCTTCATCGTCACCAAATCATAGGATGCATTTGCAGATTTAGTTTCATCTGACTGTAAGTAAATATCCAGCTCATCCAGCACTCATTTTGCTCACTGCATTCTGTAATATCCTGTTACTGTTGTATGAACAGAGACTGTATTTCAAATGAATCATCACGCAGGCTGTTTGAATGATACAGACTGAATCACAAATCAACATGGGCCGTTTTGCTAACCTGTTCAACCAGTTTATTGTGAAGAACTGCCTTAAATGAGTGCCTCATTCGCAAATTCATCAAAAAATGTCATCACTACCCTGTTACCTCATCAATATATTGGTGCTACTTCACTAATGTGAAACTAACAGCTTCACAGTATGCGACACAACACTGGATGTCAAATCATCTCAGTCTTCTCAAGAATATACATGCAATTTTGTTCTAGAACAACAAAGAGACTATATGCTACACGTAGTGATAAATATACAGATATATTGCATTTAAAACAAGCAGTTCAATAAACAAGAAATTAATATTTACTAGCATTTTGGCACTATATTTCCAGTTTTGTTGTGAGAATATGTCTCAGAGGAACATATTGCAGTGTGTTGTGTTTCAGAATAAATCTGTTTCTGAACTAATGAAATGAATGAATGATTCAATGACAATTTTACTGAATGAATCAGCATTTTTGAACAAATTGGCTGAGTGAATGACTTATTTATAAACATAGCCACCTGTTTCATTCCTCAATGAACTAGTTAAATTACTGATTAATGATTCACTAATAACTTAATATCGACACCTACTGGCATGATGATGTAATCTTTGAAAAAATTGAACAGAAAAATGTTCCTCTTTATATAAAAAAGTTAGATGTGTGGGAGTGTAAATTGGATCTAAAATCCTGCAAAAAGGTAACAGAAGAAATACTAAAAGCCAGAGGCCACAGGATCAGGAAGTAACTCGTAGCCTTTTGATCTCACAAGTGATGGTGCTTCCTTCAATGTCATTATACTTTTGAGATGAAATCACCTTCTAAGCTCAGTAACAAAGAGTGTGTCTTTGAATGGATGTGTGCATGTATGTTTTGTGTTTTTGTGCACTTTTCCATCCACTGACTATGTGTGTGTTTGTGTATTTTCTAAGCCGTGCAGCTTCAAAGCAATAAAGTGAACCTTCATTTTTGTAACTCTGTGGGTGTCGGCTGGGAAAATCCTGGTATTTTCCAGTACTGATGTTTGGAGAGAATATACAGTAGAAGATTGCTGCTGCTACAGCTGTGATAGGCATTTCTCCTCAGATCTAAACACAATGACATCACAGAATGCGGTCGTTTAATTCACAGCAGTTGCTAGGATCTGGGTTAGCGTGTGTGTGTGTGTGTATGCTTACACGTGTCTGAACATCTGTGCATCTTTGTGCGTTGTGTTGAGTTTGTATATGTGCCTATGGAGTAGCTTGTAGAGGGGCTTTTTTAAACAGGTGCTGCTTAAAATAAATATTTTGGGTTCAGTACAAAATTAAGCCCAATCAACAAATATTAATTTCGTGTCACCCCACCATTTCTTAAAAAAAAAAAGTGTCTTACAGTGAAAGTGAATCGAACCAATCCATAAAGAATATGTCATTCTAATATGCTGATTTGGTGCTCAAGACACATTTCTTGTTGTTATTAATGTTGAAAAGACTTGTGCAGTTTTTATGGAACTGATAAGTTTTTTCAGATTTCTTTAATGAATAACATTATAAATATCTTTACTGCCACTCTTGATCAATTTAATGAATCCTTGCTTAATAAAAGAGTAATTTAATAATAATGCTAAAAAAAATCTTATACTGACCCCAACATTTTTTAACAGTAGTGTATGTGTTTTTATAAGTTTCAAATTTTCTTTTAAATTCTTACATGGCATAGCTTGTTACGCAGCATATTCCTTTAACATAATTAATAAAATAATATATACTATACACAAAGAGATACAAACAGCACCACACCAGCAGTAAAGCCATCTGTGGTCTACTGGATCCAACAGTACAGCCAAAACCACAGGCATATCACTTAATGAAACTATTAATGTTAATGATGTGGTAGAACTTCAAAAGACTCGAAACTCATTAAACTGTCAGAGGCAAGGCCTAGCAACATATTTCTGTGTCTACTAGCCTGTCTATATAATCAAACGAAAAATAAATAAATTAATAAAATGTTAAAAGAAAATTCCTGTGGATTGTGCAGAATTCAAAAAGCGATGTCTGTATTTTCTGAATGTGAACTAACACATTGCTGCAATAATAACACTCTTGCATATGACCATGGCGATAATTAGTTTTTTACAGCTCCAATGTCATTTAAAGTGTCAAGCATACCTGCAAAATCAAAACTCAATGACAAGAACATTGCCCATCCCAGCACTCTGAATCAAGGATTACCGAGTGACCTTAAATGCATTCAGACATCCATTTACCTTTCATCAATAGATTTATTTGATTAATTAAAGCCATTCGGAAACATGTTTCTGACTCTTTTGTCAGCTCTTAGTACAGACTTGAAGTGTTTAATTAAACCCCTCTTGCAGTTACATGTAACCGGCAACACAAAATGTTAAAACACAACATTTTTGTTGTTGTTAAAACACAAAAGGGTGTTTTAAAATCCAGACTGTACGACTGCAAGTGCAGTGATGACTCAGAAATGGATTTATTTGTGCTCTTTAGTGAATTATCACATCTAGCACAATGGCCATTGGACATTATGGACTTTTCATTCACATTCAGGTCTCATACCTCACCTCCAAATTATCTGCTGTAAACAGCATTCATGATTTGAATAAATAAATAAACCAAATATCAGCCGAGGGTCTGGTAATGTTTACTTTTTTTCATATGAAACTGCTGCATTTGGTGATAATGAATATTGTACACACTTGCAGAATTCAAAATTAAGCCACTGGCAGCCAGGGATGAAATTTGAATAGTCCTTTTGCAAACATAATTTTTACCCACCAATGGCCAAGCTCTTTATCAGCGCAAAAGTGCTGAAGCCTGTGCCACCATATGTCTTTTTAGTTACAGACCACAACAGTTCAGTGAACATGAAGAGCTTGTTGCAGGCCTGTGGAAAATGTATACAAAGTCTGAAGAGGACAATTTAGAGTCCGAGCACTTGCGGAAGATATCTTCTGATAATCATATTTGCATTCCTGGCTGACGTACAGGGAACTTCAGCAAGCTTTGGGAATTTAGGAAGACACAGACCTTGAATCCTCGATTTCTGCTTCTGCTGTCCCACCTGGCTTCACCTCCTCTCGACATGCGTTTCCTTGTCCTTCAGCATTTTTACTTTTCAAATAGATTTGTGTTTGTACGAATGCATGTATGAACGTATAAATAAAACTACAAAGATTCTTTAGAAGAGCCGATCAATGTTGTAAGTGAGTGACCATGTTGAACTGGCAGCACAGTGGAAATTTATATTGATTTTTCCTCGCCTTACTCCAGTTTCTAGAAACGTCTACAAGTTCGAGCTGATATTCATAATTTACAAGAGATGCCTCCCCGTTATGGACAATATAAACGACTTAATAACAAAAGAAATCAATGAAAGGATGGACGCAGATACTGTATGGATAGTTCAGTACGTTCCAGACTGTCAGTGTAGACAATGGCTTTGAAAGAACCGATAGTCAAATCCTTGGGATTTATATTATGAAGTCAAGACAATATTTCTATTAATATCATTCTCCTCCTCATAGTCTGATTTATTAATCTGCCATTTCACTGGCCTAGAAAGCTTATTTCATAATTGTACAGAACTTGTTTTCAAAAAGTGTGCCTCAAAGAAAACTTCAAGGAATAGTTCAAGGAATGTAACCTCATGCCATTACAAACCCATATGACTTTTATATTTTCTATGGCACACAAATAGTGCATTGTAAAAGGATATTATGTATACACATAATAAATGTGAATGAGGATCAAAAGTCTTCCTTTACACTCAAAAACATTCTATAAATGCCACATACTGTAGATGGAGACATTTTTCAGGGAATAATTGCTTAACTTGGGTATTGTCAGTTTTGCTGTTGTTAACTAAAACTAAACTGATTAAGAGTAGTTTTTGTTCATTTAAATTAAGCTGAAATAAAATATAAATATTGGATGAAAAACCAATTTTGAAACTTAATCTTAAAAGAAAATGAGAAATGTTGACTTGGAAACTATCAAAAAATAAAATAAGGATAAGGTCAAGTAAAAGTAAAAGTACTAAGGGCCAGATTTACTAAACAGGGCAAATTAGAGCACAATTCCATAAAAGCACCAATGGGAGGGGAAAATTCTTTGGGTGATTTACTAACAATGCGCACATTAAAGAACACAGACGCAGTCAGATAATTTCCATAATGACCAGCGCAATCTACCAAGAGCAGCGCAAATTACCGCCTGCTTTTTCTGGGCATTAAATAATGGTGCAAATACCAATAATTTGACAAACACAAACATTAGTAAATCGCGTTGCGTGATTAATTTTAACACTCTCCTCCCATAAATTTTGCGTCTGAAAGGGAAACTCCTACAAATGCATATTCAATAAGATCGAGCACAAAAATAACTGTGTCCATACCTTTTCTGCACTAATTCTTCACTGCACGTCTTTAGTAAATCCTGACAGTACTATTTTAACACCAAAAGATGGTTTGCGCTGGTGCAAGCTGTTAGTAAATCTGGCTCTAAAACTAAAACTGAGCTACCAATAAGTTAAAGCTAAATAACAAAAATTACTAAATTAACTTAAATTAAATATGAAAACTAATAATATAATATGTCGGCGCCAATAGCTTCGTTGTAGTCATTTTGAACTTTGAGAGCCCCTTTTTACCAAATTTAAAAGTCCATCCAAGTCACCAACAGAAAGTCAAACAGTTCGAAAAAAATAATGACAGTATTTAATTTCTGGATGAACTGTCTCTTTCAACAGAACATCATATTTGTGATATCATCTACAATAATACAAGGTTTCATAAAAATTAGGAAAACGGAGCCGAGAGATATACCAAAAGACTAATCCTCTCTTCCAAACACCTATGTTTCCTCTCTTCTTTCTCTGTCCCTCTCTCTTCCAACTCCTTAATGAGTCAAGAGATTGACAGCTGGATTACTGGGCCAGTTTGTAATCCTTTAATTTCTCCATTTAAGATAATCACTCACTGAATGGAGGGATGCTTCCACTTCCTGTGGCCCATGTCAATCAAGTCAAAACGCTGCAAACACTGAATGTAACCTCCAAAGACAATCAAATGACAAACCGTCAGGCTGGAGAAGGCTGCGTGCCCGTGTTTGTGTGTGTGATTCAAATTCAAGACGTCAGCCAAATATTCTCAGCAACACCTTTTCTGTTTTTCCATGTGTATTTCTCTCTCCTCGTGAGTCCTGCATTTAAGCAAACAGACTAAATGCATGTCCGACAGTCCCTGACCACAGCCCTCTCAACAGAATCTCTTTAAGACAGCCTGAGGACTTGAAGTGAAGCTGTCTGCAAGCCTCAAAAAGGAAAAGAGAGAGGTGCAGAGATAAGGATAAACTAAGGCTGCATCTTATGAATACAATTAGCATTTCTCACCTCTTTCTTCACATGCTCCCTTCTTCATCCCCCCCAGCCCTTCTGCGATCTCAAACAGCGGAAAAAGGCTCTACACCTCACCTCTTTCCTATTACCTTCTTCAACTCGGTTTAGATTGGTGCCAAACCTCGAGACTCTCTGGGCTGAATCATGTTCACTTTACTGGTGGTGTTTTAGTATTTGCTCCTTAAAATAAACCCACCATGTCAAAGGAAGAAGTAATTAAAACAGAACCTAAGGGCACAACGAGGAATTAAAGACACCGCTAGGTCAGAGTCATGAAACTTGTAATGGCCCGCAGAGAACACACATGCATATGTATGTATATAGAAAAAGTGAGAGAGTTTGTTTAACATGTAGTTTAACAATCCTGCTGTGTATAAACATGTATTTTTTATACATATATAACTTAACACAAATACTCTTAAAGTATCAGTACACCCAAAGAAAAGGAAAATGATGTTGTTTATTCACCCTCTTTTTGTTTAAAACATGTATCGTCTTTTTCTTTTCTTTTTTTAAAGGTAACATAATTATTGAAATAACTCTGAAATATTAAAAAAATTAAATATAAATATTACATGAAAAACTGAAACTTGAAAATAAGAAATGTTTCATTAGCAATGAAATTAAATAAAGTAAGATTAAGCTGAAGTACTACAATTACTAAAACTAAAATAAAAAAATATAAAAAATACAAAAATGCACAATTGCATTTGCAAAGATGCACAATTTACATGGACTATTTGGAGGGGGGGGTATTTTTATGCTATTTTTGGGATATTTTGTAGGCATTGTGGACATTTACAGAACTTTTTTATTATATGGATATTACATGGAAAAGAGCAGCCATTTTCACTCTATTTTACTCTGTGGAATACAAAAAGAGATATATTGAAGAACGTATGGCTCATTTTTGTCCATAAAAAAATTCCTACTAACTTCAAGTTAAAAACTTCAGCTGAGTTTCTGCCTTAAATTTCTAAGTGAAAATTAAGTTAGAATTGTATGAATTAATTTGATGAGTTAAATTAATGCAAAAGCATATGTTGACTTGCTGTTAATATAATTTTTTAAAGTGTATAATGAATGGAAACTGGAGCTTTCAAGACAAAAAAATGACACAAAACAAAAGCACCATAAAAACAGTCCAAATGACTTGACCTCTGCCCTAACTGTCCTTGGCATGTTCATGAGAGAAGTGCCAATGCCCAATTTGAGAGTGAATCATTCATTTGTGTCAAACGTGTTCAATGAATTTGAAGGAATGAGTCTGAACGATTTGATCACGAGCAAACAATTTCCTTATATTACCTTCTAGCCATTCTTTGACTTTCTGATCACACGGAAATGTTTTATAGACAGAAGTTGTGCTTTTGGATTAAAGTGTCCTTGCGTATGTGTCATATTTTTCAACCTGATATATAACGAACTGAAATTTCTATTTAAAAAAGAAGTATTCACTTCAATATTGCTAATAATGAATGAATCCACATCATTTTTCTTTCAAAAGCAGTGTGCTCAAGGCCTTCCAGCAGAATCACAGCCCACTGCTGCCACCTCGATCTCAGGTTAACGACCTTAAGCACCAAAGCATCTGAATACGTTAGATCAGAACATAACTCTAAGTGACGGGGCCAATGCAAATGAGAAATGCCTTGCTGGCTAATAGTATACATGCAGCCAGCAGTGAAAAGTCTGCCTTTAAGATGAAAATCCAATCTGATTTATATTCAAATAGACAGTGAACCATGGTTTCATAAGAAAACTTAATTAAGAACTGCTAGGTGAGCGGTAGAAAGAGAGCATGAGATAGAGAGAGGGATGGGAAGGAAAATAAAGATCCAAGGAAATCAAGATTTCTCCCTTTAATATAGACTGATATATTGCGGAACACTAGATGGAAATGCGAGGGAAAAATAAATCAGGCATGACACAAACCAAGTCTGTGCATATGGTACACTCTTGAATGCTTGGTCCACTTGAGCTGAGTAGCAGACCTCACTGGTTTCTGTTCAATAACAGCATATAATGCAAGAAAATTTCATCTTTGAGAACAGCACAAATCATGTTATCTTCAACTGCGTAAAATGTAAACATCCTTGAGCATTACAAAACCGATAAATATAACATTTTTGTTTCATTTGATCATGCTTTTTATGATTAAATCAAATGCTTTAAGTTTCGAAAGCTGTTATTTCACAATATGTGAGCATGAGATGGAAACAGTATGATGAAATGGAAAACTGTTAGGAAATTGAAAAAATAATTTTCAATTATAAAATCATTAAAAACAACTATTCATATTTGCCCCATTAATATCATATCAAATACAATTATAAAACACAAGCTGTAAACATGGGTGAAGTTCCTAAGAACAGAATCATAAAACAATAAATCAAGGGATATTAAATGCCAAAGAAAATAAATTGGTCTTAAGAGTGGACTTAAAAAGAGACAAAGTCAGGGCAGTTCTGATGTGAGATGGGAGACTATTCCATAGTTTTGGGGCAACAACAGAAAAAGCATGGTCACCTCTGGTTTTTAGTCTTGTCCTAGGCACTTGCAACATATCAGAATTAGTAGATCTGAGTGATCTCGATGGAGTGTAAGGCTGTAACAGATCAGTCAAGTACTATGTGGCCTGATTGTGAAGTAAGTAAAAAATTTGAATTTCGAATATTCGTCGAATTTAAAATAAAAATCCACATTCGAATGCAAAAACGTTGCATTCGAATTTTAGGTGTGCTTCAGGCAGCCTTATCAGTGATGCACGAAATGAGATGACTTTTTTAGACTGAATTTAATCCAGATCATCCAATCAGAATTCAGTCGAAATGTTCCATTTGATAATAAACTCTTAACCCTGTTGTGTTTGTGACTGCAAAGCTACACACAGGGCTAAAGCAGAACCATCCTAATGAGCTTTTGTGAATGTCTGTATCCACGAGAGGTTCCACAGCACGGTGTAAGTATGGAGAGCAATGTGTTTGCTAGATAATGAGGTAAACTTTAAGACACGACTGGAAAGCCGAGAGAGAGCCCAGGAGTCCAAGCGCCAAGCGTCTCCATCTCACAGGTGGAGTCCTAGTTCTGGTTTTATTGTGAAACTGCCGTAAGTTGTCTGTACATTTGGATTTAATGGATGTCCTTGTGGACGAGGCATATTTTTTTAAGCGAAAGGACATCTGAAGTGGGGCCTTACTATATTTTATTGATGATAAAATGTGATATATACGTAGAATATCTAAGAAATCCAAGCAGGCACTATATTTTGTGGCACTGCAAATGCAACAAATCTGCCAGAGAAGTCAAATGACTCTGACTATGCATAAGCACTAGTAATTAAGATGATTAATGGCCGCCTCTGAACTAACGGCAAAGGCGACTGACTTCCATTTCCCACCAGCAGTGTGTCGGATATTAAAGGGTTATGCGCTGAAGTTCATCGCTCATGTTCTCTTGAACACATTCTGACAGCATCCTTTCAGACCACCATTTAGGGGTAAGTGCAACTCAAATCAGATTGTTCTTTTGTGTGCGAGTGTGTACCTGTCCTCCCGCCATCTCCATCTCTCTGTCTTTGGCTTCAAAGTGCCTGATCCTGCTCTTAGGCAAGATGATGGTTTACACTACAATGTGCAATCAGCGGAATATCAGTCTCTCAGGTGGGGTCCTGCTCTGAAAAAGGCCCACGCTCAAATTCTCCATTCGTCTTCATGGACAATATACTCTCATAAACGTTTTGTATGTTGTATATGAATCCTTATTTTTTCTTCTTGTAAATCAATACTGATCTGATTGTACTGTATGTAGATTACCGTTTTTTTGTTTTGTTTTAATACTTCTGACTGGAAAAGATGCATTAAGTTCAGAAAATGAAGAACTTTTTATTTATCAAAAAATGCTGAAATCACAGTTTAAATTGTAATAATTTTTCACAATATTACTGTTTAACTGTACTTTTGATATATACAAAAAAAACACAGCCTTTTGAACAGTAGTGTATATTAACATCAACATCAAGAGTCTAACAGTCTAAGACCACTGAAAAAAGGTTTACATTTTTAAAATTTCTAATAATTTCTAATCGATTTCGTTTTGTTAAAAAAAAGTGAACTAAACATTGCTATAAATATACAAAAAAGATAAAAATATGGAGAAATACATTATAAACAAAGTGTACATGTGAAAAATGTACTGTATATTTATACATTCTGTATTTCTTAATATTTTACACATTAAGTCCCTATTAATTCATATTAGTTAATACATTGACTAACAATGATTAACAGTGAGCTATACATTTGTTACAGTATGTATCAACCGTTGTTAATATTAATACAAATACAACAGCTGGTTCATGTTAGCTTATGTTAGCTAATAGTTAGTTCATGTTAGTTAAATAATAAATACAGATACAGCAGTTCATGTTAGCTCGCGTCCAATAAATAATATATACAGATACAACTTTTGATTTAAATAATGTATAAATGAAGCATTTACAAATATTTCTCACTGTACGTTCATGTTAACTAATGTTAACAAATGGAACCTTATTGTAAAGTGTTACCATGACAGCAGCATGTCCACTGGTTCATGACCTGTGACATTTGCACTCACGATCAAATTTGCATATATCTTTACATAGTTCTTGTTTTTACAGACTGTATATAATGCTCTTTTGTTCCTTTAAATTGTTCCAGAGTGGTCTCAAACGCTTGGACCCCACCGTACATGTCAACACAGCAAGACGGGCCGTTTATGCATGAGTTTATATGTCTATAAATGTTTGCATAAATGCCGGAAGACATGACGTAACACAATAAAATCCCATAAAATATAATTTTCTCCTGAGCCAGACCGCCTACCGCAATAACGAGCCACGCTAAATGATCGCATCATCAGTCAACGTTACACGCGGTTTGAAACTTCCCATTTAGAATCCGGAATCCAATCATGTAAAACACAAATGCTTACCATACCTATTTACCGTGGTCATGCGGGTGCCTTTCATATGCTCCTGAGGCCAGCTGAATATGTGACAACCCTGGCATTTATATTTTGTCAGCATAAATGATGAATCTTTTCACATGCTGAGTGAAGATGAATCACGTCTAGCGAGGCAGAGCGCCTGAAGGGACTCATGCTGTCTGTTTTTACTGTGTAAAGATATTAGAAACGTTGGATGGTTGAATTATAACCACTCCCACTCCGGTCTACTTCATTCAAGGGCCTTGTCTTTAATAGGTTCATTATCCATAGAAGTACAATGAAAGTGATCACGAGGATTAGAGCATAATAGGTATAAATGCACCGCTGTTGTCATCGTACCCAAACTTTGCTATAATTAAAAGCCCGGCACGAACAAACACCTTTGTAAATGAATAGAAAATAAACACAACAAGCTAGCGGTGTAATTAAACGGAATCAGCAAATTGCATCGCAAGCAGCTGCGAGACCAGCGGACAGCTGGCAGACACCCTGACTGCTCTGGCCATGAAAGAGTAGTCATATCTGATTCTGTTTGGATGGCCAGCCTTTAGAGACCAATGCTAAGCAGTACCTAGAGAACTGAGATGAATCGCTCACTCTCACCCCAGTGTGCCGCAACCATATTAAACAGTTATGGAAGCAACTCAAGCAGAACTTTCTACTCTCGATTCCTTGGCCGAGTTCAACTCTCAAACCACACCGCGCTCCTGAGAATTCCCACCTCAGCATTAGCATTCTCGAGGTGTCAGGCCAATGTTTACAATCACGGCTAAATTGACGCTGGATTTTCTCGACTTGATGCTCGCTGGCCCTACTGAGTGCACCGGCTCACCCATTACTCTCCCCTTTGACGGTTCTGGGTTACACAAGACTGTTATCATTAATGTCCCTGTGAAGCGACCCCACTCCCCGATTACTACGGTTCCTCTGAACACATCACCCTTCCCCCAGGCCGGTGACTGTACATTAATCACTCTCTATAAGGGCTCATACTGCAGCCTGACGATATACACCCAAGTGCCAAGTTGTGCTGGGGTAAGCGTGTTTTTAAAATGAAGAGTGCACTATTGGATATTGAAGGAAAGGTGGCTGGTGGATATTGTGGGCACAGGCTCGAGAGTGGATCCCAGCAAAATGCTCATATCAAAATCCGCAAGTAAACAAAATGATTGACTCATGCGCAAGCACTTGGACACGGACGCCAACACTCCACCAACTTGCTGTGTAACAAACACATCTGACAATGTTCCCTCAACACCTCCACAGGCTGGAATCAAAACAAACAGATCTTAGACGTACTGTAAACGAGGAACGTTTCCAAAAGTATTAAACATAAAATGTAAATGATAAAACGGATCGCGCAATTACTGTGAAGATTCGATTTCGTGTTCCCGCATCATCACAGAAGTTGCAGCCAGATTGAGAACAACAAATAAATCTCCCTCTGCACATCCACGTTTATGTGAATAAAACCATTGATTACTCTGATAACAGTAATACTCAATCAAAGTTTGAATGCGGTGGGAAAAAAACTGGTAATACATTGAATCAATATGCCATTTTCTTGTATGATTTGTTCCTGCAAGTCCAATTTTCCCCCACCCCGACATCTTTTCTCCTAACGTAACAGCAAAACAAATTCCATAGATAAAGCATACCCCTGCATAACTCGCGCACACACACACACACACATACGATGACAATGAAAAGCAACAGAATAAAAGGATGGCTCAAATCTTGCTTAAAAGAAGTGGGAAAGAATAGATGAACTGTATTACACGCAGGACAGAGGGGGAGCGGGGGACAAAAACTTAAAGCTCAAAGCGGCAAAAACACCCAGCGGGAGCCAAACAGAAGATTTAAATGAGGCTTCTGTAGCCAGCCGGGCCACTGAACTATCCATAAAATTCAGATTATGGGTTTCTTTCCTTTTTTTTATTTATTTATGTTTTTAATCATCCAGCAAGGGTTTGTCTGAAAGTCGAAAACTAAAGCTGAATAATATGCATATTGATTGTGATCTGTACGAGACACTGGCTTTGTGCATTTTATTAATGTAGACGTGTGCCAACTGTAGCTTTCAATGATTAGGAACGTGTATACGCTTTCGACACCCACCAAGAAGGAAGCATAGTTTCTGGCACAGCGAGGATGTGTTTCTTTAAATGCATCACCTGACGTTTTGCAGACCTTGAAAATTGCATTTGAAAGGCATTGTGTGTTTTAAACGTGTTCTAATTGCATTACTGGTCCTGTGTGTACTATCAACATTCAACACGCTGGTATATCTGCATCACCGCTCTTCCTTTCTAAACCGTTTATTTGTGCTTGTTATTCCGTACTGTGCTTATTTTAAAGCCGGATGAAACTGGTTTTGGATCACTGTTAACACCTTTTGAGGAATCATACAGTATGCACAACTAGTGTAAATTACTGCATAGGTGAGAGTACCAAAGAATATTCAACAAAATCTTCTGATTACTTAGGAATTATTCTCCATAAATGTGCAATAATGAAGCTAGAATTATTTTTAACATATTACATTTAGCCTACACACAGAGAGCGATGGAGAGAAAGTGATGCACGAGCATTTACATTCACCCACAAACCTGTTGCTAAAGCTCCACTGAGATTAACACACACACACACACACACACACATTTAAACCAGTGCCGAATTGTGCAATGCACTGCAAGCTCTTACCTTTGTGAATGTTCAGGCCTTGCAGCACACCCCTGGGGACAAATACGGTGTAGAAACTCTGGGAGAAACCTGGTCTGCATGGAGCGATGGTCTGAGTGTTTCCGTGACTCCCCTGAGAAAGACAGACATTATTGGCTATGAAGACACAGGAGAGGGGAAGTGGTTAGGCAAATTGATTTGTGACCACAGGGTTGTGGTTCTTATTCAAGGTTATCGAAACCGATATAAATACCTTCAGGAGGCAAACTCACAGACCAAGGATGCAGTTGTTTTACTATTAGGAATGAATAGACATGTTTAAATACTTAAATACCTTTTTTTTGTCTTATGTACCCTCCACTCAAGCAACCTAATCAATGTTCCTTTGAACTGGCTATAATTTAGCTTTATTATTGATATTACTATTAAGTCACTTTTAATAAATTGTATTATAATGACTTTAGTCTGTCAATATCAGTAATTAATAAAATGAAATAAAATATATGGGATAAAACATATTCTGTTATGGATATCATCAACACAAATGTATAAAAAAAATTTCTTTAATTCCTTAAAAAGATTCTGAAAGAAGACTTGAAATTAATCACCAAAATGAGTCATTTTAATTATTATTACACATTTTTAAACATTTAACAATTAAACCATAAACCAAACTGTGCTCCATTTTACCTGAGTTAATACATCTTTAATAATAAAATTATGAATAAGTCTGTTTTAATAAATTATATTATAATCACTGTAGTCAGTCAATGCGAGTCATTAATTTCAGTAGAACAAAATAATATTAAATTCTTTAAAGAAAATTAATCTTTAAGATTAGTTGTTTTGTGATTGTTACTACATTATTTAAGCATTTAAAATGTAAAAAAAAATATATATATATACTTTGTAGCTCTAACAAAGCAACATCTCAATCTTTCCAAGCACCCACTGTAACCTGCTTAAATACCCTCTGCTGTGCACGTACTCCTGGTTACGAATCACTACTACAGTCCAGTTGAGTATTTGAATATTCAATAGTTTCATGCCAATGAACACATTCTAAATCAAAAGCAGCAAATCTCTGATTCTCTTAATTCACATTCAGAGGCCTGCATTCTTATGCCCTAATGCTGGGTTTAAAGAAATTTACATGAACGAAAACATCAAGAGCTTCTCTAAAAATGTAACAAGAGCTAAACGAGCCTGTTTGATGATTAAAACCAACTGAGGGAGAAAAGCGGGACGTGATGGAAGACAGGAAATGCAGAGTAAAGAAAGTTGTGCTGGAGTTCTGCCATGTAAATCAGTAGAGAAATTGTGCCCATTACAGTGGCATCTATTTTAGGATAGTGACCTAGAGTGTGTGTGTGTGTGTGTGTGTGTGTGTGTGTGAGTGTGTGTGTATGCATCAATGGATAGTGCTCACCATGGAGATTTAGCCTAATTAGATGGTGGGTCATATTCAGGTTATGCCAGTCTCAATATGGTGGGCTTTTCTAAAAGCAATTCACGGTTCAAGTTCAGGCATCAGCTGTGCCTGAACCGAACTAGAGGTTGCCTTAAGAGGTCTCTCCCCCTATATTTTACCATTCTGAAACACAGACAACTATGAACCTGAAAAATCCAGACAACAAAGAGCTGACGCACTAAGCTCTTTCATACGTCCACGAACGGTCTGTGTCAAAGCATCCCTACATATCACATTAGTCAGAGGGCTGTGAGATGGTTACTTTCTAAAGCAGCGCTGCCTCTGCCCACCATGTGAATACAGCTCTATAGCTACATTTCACCCCCAGCTGGATACAGATTTTATTCTGAATGAGTCATCAAAGAGAATGTCAATATCTGCCACATCCAACAGCAATATGTCTTATTTCCAGAACTTCCAGAACACCCCAGCACTTTCTAGATTTCATTTACTGGTATATGTGCATCCATATGAATGTTTCCTAATTCCACTGGCCAAAGCAACCAGTTCTCTAGCATCCAACAAGTTAAATTATTCCTGACGTTCGCATTAATGAATATCCCATGAATATTAATAGGAATACAATTAATTAGCATATTCACATATTCCTCCAGTAAGGACAGAGCAGCACTATTACTCGCAGACACACCACAGGCATCGCCGCATCCTCTGCAATGTGTGTTAAAAGTGCAGCTGCAAGCCACTGCAGCTTCCTGATAGACGACCAGTGTTCCGCACAAACTGAATTACTTGTTTGGATGTTATTTCAAGGAAAAAAAACAACGACTGTTACAGAAGTGCTACGAAAGCAATTTTGCATTTCCAAACAGACAAAGTAAACGCTCGATGCACCACTAGATTCTTTTAGTGAGCACGCGCATAAAACGCACAGATACAAGTGCACTGTTCCGCACGGTCTGTCTGAATTCAAGTAGTGTTACTTCCAGAGTGTTTGTAAATAGCCTAAAACATTTAGTCTTACCAAAGAGGTGCCCACAACTAAGGCACACGCCACAAGAATCGCGCAGCCGGTTTTCATTTTGGCCATCAGCAGAGGAGGCAGATGTTTGCTATTCACAAACGTGGAGATAATTCCTGTGAGACGTGCTGTCGGTTGCAGGGTTCCGCTGAGCGATGCGAGAGAATATTGTCCCGGTCGGTCTTGCGCCCTACTGCAGGTGGACAGGCGCTGTTCAGCTCAGCACCACGGCTCCGCTGGCTTCGTCACAACCGCTACAACTCCTCCTACCGCAGCGTACTACTTAAAGACACACACGGAGACGGACTACAGCACGCTTGACAGTTAAACAGGCACGTATTGTCTACATTCTGCATATCTACTTTAGATTAAAATAGCCTGCGGATGCAGTCAGGTGGCGAATTAATGGGGAGGGGTTTAATTCATTGGGGTCTGACCACCTTAATTAAGGTTTGGGGGGGGTCTTAAAGTCACGAATTATTTTTAGATATATAATTAGAGCGCAAAAGTTAGATTACAAGCTTTCGCTAAATAGACGCGCGGAAACAGCGTTTGCCTGAGGAGTAACCATAGCAACAGTTCGCTGCTCGAGCGCTTTGCGTATCGGACAGTGCATCGAGAGAGAAAAAACACAAATACTGTCATTATTTATCACTTCCTTATAGATTTATACATTGCAAACATAACACAAAACGCTAGTGTTCTGTTTCAATTCTTTTGAAAATAGTTTACACTATACACAACGTCTCCAGAGTATTTTCCTTTTGTTAAAAGTGATCAAAAGTTATTGAACTGTGACCCTGGACCACAAAACAAGTCATAAGGGCCAACTTTTTGAAATCGGGATTTATACATGATCTGAAATCTGGAATCTGTGGGTGCCAAAAATCGAAATACTGAGAAAATTGACTTTAAAGCAGTGCAAATGAAGTCCTTAGCAATGCATATTACTAATAAAAAAATTAAGTTGATATATTTACGGTAGGAAATTTCCTAAATATCTTCATTGAACATGATCTTTACATAATATCCTAGAGATTTTGGGCATTTTGCTGATGATACTCAACTATATATCTCAACAAGACCAGATGAAACTTCTAAATTATCTAAGCTAACAGAATGTGTTAAAAATGTAAAAGATTGGATGACCAATAATTTTCTCCTATTAAATTCGGATAAGACATAGATATTACTTATTGGACCAAAAGACAGTACACCGAATCTCTTGGATTACAATTCGCAGCTAGAACATATAATAATTGCTGTTAATAGTGTTCACCGTCTGTTTGATTACGTCTTTAATTGATTTTTCCGTACATTTCTGCCATATGTACATTAACTGACAGTCACCACTGATAAGCTACTACTAAATATTGTAGAAACTTAATTTGCTGTAAAGTTGCTTTGCAATGATTTGTATCGTGAAAAGTGTTGTACAAATAAACTTGAATTGAATTTTGTCTAATTTTGACCCATAAAATGTATTGGTTTTGTGGTTCAGGGTCACAATTGTGGAATCTGGCTACTTACGATGTCAGGCAATCAAAACATTTTCAGAACGTTTGGGTGATCAATTATTAAAATAATTTGTGACACTAGCAACATTTGTGTTTTTTTTTTACTGTTTGAACATTTACCATTGTAACAATTAACAAAAATTATGATAAATAGCAGTGTTTGGTGTAATGAATTAACAAGTAATTAATTACTGTAATTTAATGACTTTTCCTTGAAGCAGTTAAGTAAGGGATTACTCCTAATTCTGATGTAATTGCATTAAGAACTGTATAGAATAATAGCGAATTTAACTTCTAATGTTAAAATGTTTTAATGTAACTTTGTCCCTTTAAATACTTTTGTCAGTTTCATGAATAATTAATGCAATTTTATGGGTTTTTTTTTTTCAAAGAATTAAAAAAACAGTTTCATGGCAATCCTTGTATTGTTGTTGCTGGTTGATATTGATATAGCATTTAGAAATGAATTGTGCAACACTTCTTAGAAAGAGTAATGAGTAATCTAATTACACTGTTAAAGATGTAATTAATAGCTAGTATTTACTTCCTTTTTTTAGAGTAACTTACCAAACACTAATAGTTAGCAACCACTGTTATTGAAAAAATAATAATAATAATTAAACACAATGAAAGAAAGATTTCAAAAGCTTCTAACACTGTTAGTGAATCTGCCATTTATAACTGAATTACAGTGGAGGCGCAGCAATAACTGAAGCATTTAATATAAAAGATTTACATGGTAAACAACAAATGAATATTTAATAAAAGTTTGAGACATGAATCACTGCAAAAAAAGCACTGAGTTACAGATGTTTAAACACTCTCCAGTCTTCCCTGTCATGGTAAAATTCTTGTAATGGTGCTTCTGACCTTGTCCGTAGGCATAAATGTCAGTCTTACAGGCTTCATATAAACGACTGCATGCTATGGACTGCAACGCAGGAAGCCATATCACACTTCACTTATTTATCTGTCTTTTGATCATAGCTGAGTTGGCCACGTAACCTGCTGTGATCAGTTGTAAAAGACCTGTATCCCATCAGACGTAAACTGTTTAAAACAGTGAGAAACAAATATAGCTCTCCAATTATTCATAATTTACTTCATTGGTGACAGTCTTTTCGCCCAGAATGAAAGTAATCAAAAGGCCGTCGTCCACATTTTAATGACGCTGACATTTTCTCGCTTATCTGAGTTGGTAGCTCAATTTCCATATCAGAAGGATGACGCCAGTCTGATCCAATCAAAAGAAACATGAGAGAAATGTGAACGTGCTCTTTTATGCCAATTAGGACAGACCAATTCGTTTACCTGACTTTTTGACATTCTTCTGTGCATACTAAATAGGGGATCGGTTTAAGAGGCTCTTTTGGAACAACTTTATTACTCAATTCATTCAATTAAAACAACAAGTATAATAGGTACTGATAGCAAGCACCACTCAACCAAATGTGAATGAATTCTCTGCTTCAAGCTGCAGGAAATTCTACATCCACATGGTGTGCCATGTTTGATTGTATAGACACATCTTTACTCAAAGAAAGAACCACTGTGGACTGATCACAAGTCTCGGAGGAACCAGAGCTGGTTGACTCAAGTTCACGATGTCAAAAACGATGTCAGTTTTGAAATGTCTAAATGTCCACAAAACTATTCGCAAACAGATGGATATCCTGAAAATACTTTTATTGTTGAGCTGGAGATCAGCACAGCAGGATGTGTTGAATAATTCTGAGTTCAGTGGTTTGCAAAGATTGAAGGTACTCTAGTAGGGCTTCTTTTTTTTTTTAAGGTGTGTAAATTATTCTACTTGAGTACTGAACATTTGCCTAATAAAAACACCATCTGGGCACTTGAAGTGAATTGGTTTAAGGCTGTGTTAAATTATTAAGCAAATCTCTCAAGATGGGTCTCACTTAACGTTTTTTTACAGAAGATGAGAGTTGTGCGCCAAACACTGTAGATATCTTTGAATACTTTGTCACAATTCGAGAGCCACACACTGGTTGTTTTATTTAAATGGATTTTCTCTGGTTACACTGACATATTTAAAGTAGTTTGACACTAAGCTTTCTCTCACGGCTTTCGCTCAGCTGGTCTGCAGTTTCTTCATTTTCGCTTGTTTGACAGAGGAAGAGACACACTAGACGTTAATACCCATACTTAGCATTCTGCAGTCTGGCTTTGTTCATCCAACCACACTCTACTTTTAGTCCCTGTATCATGTATGACCTGATCAATGTAATCCAACGAATGAGAAGCGTAGCATAAACTGAATGACATTTCTATCCCAACCGAACTGACCTGAACGCCTCAGCTCCACGTGGATGGCTAGTTTTATAAATAATCCATTATTATATTTAATAATTCATGGCTGTGTAAGTTGTTGGTGTTATCAGCCCTAATGGTTTGAAGACACCTGTATCGCTCTGGCTGCTTGAGGGAGTCCAGGATTGATTGTCCAAGCACTTATTTGAGTGCTCCAAATGCCTCGCGCTGCAATTTGCGGATAGGGCCAATTTTACAATAAGTATGCGCAACACAACGCTCGTTCTTGACTGATAATGATGTTGCTATTTTCTATTAAAGGCAGAAACCATGTTTTCAAAACTAGTTTTATTAATAACATCGAGGGTTCACAAATTTGTGGGGTAAAAACGGAAGGGCTGTAATCTAATTTAATTTAAGCATTCACAGTGTTGCGTCAATCCATGGGAAATGTTTACAGCAGACACAGAGCAAAGCACAAACAGGCAAAAGGAAAACATAGACAGCTTAGAGATAAAAACAGCACTATATTTCATATATTTGAAATGGATGTGATTTCAGTGCATCATATGAAACCTCTCAGGCTGGCACAGTGAAAGCAAACCTCTTCCAAAATATTGAAGGAATTTAAGCTCACTAAACAGCACACTCTTAAGAAAATTAGTTCTAAACGGTACCAGAAAAAGGTTATTCAGCTTGTAACAATAGCAGAACCATTTTTGGTCCTAAATAGAGATAAAGAACATAAAGAACCATGATTTATTAGTATACAGGATTAGTGTATTTATTTAATTAATCTTAGTATAATTTATATTATTTGTATATATTATTTATTAATATCGTTTTTTACCCCTTATCTGCCTAGTTTATATTATCTATATTTTGTAGCCGCTATTAGGGTTTTACATAAAATCAGCAACAGCGTGTTGTGTCAGTTAGGTACTTTTATTAGATTTTCTATTGACGTAAAATTATAGCAAAAATGACAGTGCTCTAACAACAGGTATTAGCAGAATAAATTAATAAATGACAATTGACATTGAACATGAATAAATACTTAAAGAAGTAAACAAAATAGAAACAGAAAATAGTGTAAATATTGTATTTTCATAACCCACTATGATGCCTTTGAGTCCATCAAGTGTATTTTGGTGTGATTGAGTTGCAGTTTCTCTCTGCAGATGATGAGGTTGTAGGAGTTACAATGTGTCTCGTTCCATTTGTTCATGTGAAAAAAAAACAGTTTATGAAGGCCAAAAGTTGCAGTGACACTTACAATGATGTGAATTGGGCCAATTCGTAAAAATGTTAAAGGGGTCATATGATGCGATTTCTAGTTTTCCTTTCTCTTTGGAGTGTTACAAGCTGATTGTGCATAGATAAGATCCCTGAAGTTGCAAAGACTAAAGTCTCAAAACCAAAAAGATATCCTTTATCAAAATTAAGACTCTGCCACGCCCCCCTAAAATGGCTCGTTCTAACACGCCCCCACATATCTACCTCACTATGTGAAAATATTTGCATTTTCGCCCAAATGTTCACGCAAAGAAAGAAGGTGTGGTTTCAGTAACCGCAGTTAGTGTTGAAGCAGCCCATGTCAGGGAGACGGTGTGTTTCTAGGCGAAAGCAAAAGCACTTTATTTGGCCTTCCGAAAGTAGATGCATTTAGGAATCTTTAAGATTACTTACAACAGAACAGCAATGCATTTTATGCAATCTGGCGCTTCTGAATCAGCTATCATTTTGTTATTAGTTTAAATATTTGCTATTGACTGTGCAAATGCGGAGTTTTGCTCCGCATTTGCGGAGAGAGAGAGAGACAGAGAGAGAGCGCGCGAGAGAGAGCTCTGTTCCCCTTTCGGGCTCCGTCTTTACATTTATTTTGAAAAATGAAGCTCGAGATTATGGTAAGGGGCGTTACATTTCCGACGAGTGCTTGCGGTGTTCGGCCAATTACAATGCACTGGGTCAGCTGGCCAATCAGAGCAGACTGCGCTTGTCGGAAGGAGGGACTTTGTAGAAAACGAAGCATTTGAGAGAGGCGGGGCATAGAGGACCTACAATAATGTACAGTATTTGAAATGTACTTTAGTGTTTTTTGAACATTAAAGCATGTCAACATATTCTGTTACACCAAATACACAAAATAATGATCTTTAAAAAAGCATCATATGACCCCTTTAAAATGCACACTTTTTCAATAGTATAGCAACAATACATAAACAACATGGGTGTTTTCTGTGAAAATAATGTTATCTGTGTAAAGCTCGAACCAATTTAACAAAGGCGAGGTCACATTAGTGACATTTCACAGGCAAAAAGCCTGAAAAAAAGCCCTTATTCCATGGATTCCTATTGACATGATTTGAAGCTCAAATAATACACAAGCTTACACAGGAAAAAAAAAACAGGCTGCAAGTGCTTTTATAATTTATAAGCTTCACAATTCTGCTTAAAAGAAAAAAAAACTGCTTTAAAACTTTCCAAAAAATTGTCCCTTTTCCAATTAAAAATTAATTTTGATGGCAATCAACATAATGGCACAAACACTATCGACTGAGCTTAAGTACTGAACAAAAATATTCCTCTAAAACATCGCAGAGAGAATATTTCCACTGCCTATCTACATGCTAGCCGCACAGGGGACGGAGCCATGGAGATATGAAAATCCGGAATGTATAAGCAATTTCATCCATGGATGAAACTTGGAAACCTCTTGACTCCTGGTGCAAAGTTACAGATAAATATTTGTGTGTGTACACTACACAATCCACACAATAAGTCAGAATATAGCAATACTGCAGCATAACGATGTTAGTTTGTTGTGTAGATCCAATCACAAAGGAAAAGAAAGTGAATAAGCAGCTCTTCTCGCACCAGCCACATGCTTCAGACAAAAGTTGTCATCCAAGTAAATGCATTTCGTATCACCAGAGACAAATGGAAGCGGTGTGCTGTCTGTTTCTTCACGTGACCTTTTGGCTGCAGTTTCGAAACACAATGATTGCTTGATAGGCATGCAGAGCGAGCGACATTGACAAACGACGACAGATGTCATTTGTATTTTCATTTGAACCATAACCCTGGAATACACTTTGCTTAATTAACCTCACGGTGGCTGTTCCTCTTGGAGGGCTTCCTATTCACATCTTACCTTAGGGAAGAGGTGCAATCTGCTCCTGTAGATCTTGCATTTCACACACAATTTACAACGATGGAGATGCCGCACGTCACGGCACCACAATGAAATGAACATTATGTTTTCTATCAGTCAAAGGGGTCATTAAAGTAATGTAGCTGTTTGGCTATAAAAATGCATTATTTGATACTAACATCATCAGACAACATTTGCAGAGTGAGGAGTTATGTAACCCGGCGCCTCCGGAATGTGATGTGCAAATGTTGTAACACATTTCAAACTTCTATAGCTGGAGAGCAGTCCTGGTCATTAAGAAGACTTTAAAGAATATCCAGGATCAATGCAAACCCTAAAATGACTGTAAAAAAGACTTTTCCAACATTACATCAGTTTTAACAGGAGAATGAATGTACTGTAAGTTCATTTGTAAAATTATAAGCTTCACATTTCTGCTCCAAAAATTGGCCTCACTTCCACTGTAAGAGCCTCAGTGCAACCTCTATTCATGCGAGGGGCAAGTCGAAATAATTTCTTGTGGTAATCAACATTATGCCACAAATGCTGTCAAATAAGCTTAACTCGTATTGAACCCAGAATATTCATTTAAAGCTAAAATGTAATTGAAGAAACAACAGATATTGTGTACTATATTGCAAAGAACATCCAAGTAAAACAGATTACTGAAAAAGGGAGGGTGGGGACTTGGTTAAATTCATTGATTGTTGATTGGATGGAGGCAAATCTGAATGTGTGTTTGCAGCTGACTGTAAGAAAGGGGTGGGATTTAAGCAGACAAAACGACTGGACAAGATGGGCATACGTCCCCAGTAAGGTCTGTTGTATCGAGGAATAACAGTCTGAAGTCTAAGTAAAAAAAAATAAATAATAATAAATATATATAAATAAAAAGGTGCAGTGATGAGTAGTTCACAATAAGATCAATAACATGCATTTAAAAATAGATTTCCATTTAATGTCAAAATTAACAGTCCTTGTCAAACTCATTTCCTGCTGCCATGTCGTCTTTAGTTTCAAGGCCTCTCGACCCTGTTGCTTTTTATATTTACTTTTTCATCAATTTAATGCAGCTTTTATTTTTTGTTTGGTTTGTTCCCTGCTTCACTGATAGATCTCTTCAAACAAACAATACAGCTTGCCCAGCAACTTCACCACAGCACCAAGAGGATAAAACCTTTCCCACTTCACCATCATATCAGCACAATGCCTTGCCATCCCAAGCAATAATATAAACAACAGTGTTGTTGTTGTTTTTTTAATGCTCACGCTGAAAAATGTTTTGCTCATTTTGAGTAAAATGCTAATGCAGCATTCTAAAGGAATGCATTCTAAATCACTTCTGTGCTCCTTTTTGGAGGTGGCGGGGCATAAATTAATAATAAATGGCATCTCGGGAGGGGTTTCGGGGAGAACGTTTTGCTGTTCAATAATGGCAACCTCACAAGTTCTTGTGTTTCAACAAAAATGCAATAATGTGCAAAAGTGTTGTTTGAATAATGCAGAGGCTGCATGCATAAATAGTACATTAGAACTGATTTAATTATGCCACGGAGAAAGCCTAGTTTGGTATTAAACAAACAAACGCAAGAAAGCAGAATGAGCCGACCCTGTGGCGCTGTGATCACCCAACTCCCATACTGGTTCAAAAGTTCGTTGTCTGAATCAGGCAGTCATATATCTATTTTGTTTTTCTTTCAGTAGGGTATCAGTAGCAGCAACAGTCCTGGATCTCTACTGTAGGTCAAATAAGACATGAACAAGAAAAACTACACTAAAAAATGCTGGGTTAAAAACAGCCCAACTTGGGTTATTTGACAACCCAGTGCTGGGTAAATATTTAGGTTATTGCTGGGTTATTTTGACCCAGCTGGTTGGGTTAAATGTGTTCACCCAACATGCTGGGTTGTTTTATTTAACTATTGTTTAAAAAATACTATATTGCTGGCTTAAAATAGGCTGGAAATTAAAAATCACACACAGAATTACTTGAGGCAAGAGCAATAATCACAAGATGAACATTTATTAATAAGCAAGAACACCCATAGACAAAAATATAAGACAAATTGAATTTATTTATTTTATAATATTTGGGTGAATGCAGCATAATTTACAATATTACATAAATTTAAAGTCATTTAAAAAGCATTATAGAAATAAAAACTGTGACATTTAAAAGAAGCATTTTGATTTACGTGTATTCAACCATTATCTCTAATCCCTTTTCTCCGAAATAGCGCTAATTCTTGTGCCGGTGGGTCGCTGAAATCTGAGCCGGTGATGAGCTGCTGTTCACCGGGGGAACTGCGAACCTCAGACTGTGAACCTCAGACTGCGAACCTCAGCCTCACGTCTCACTCATAGCTGAAAAATGCCGTGACTGACTCCATAACCTGCCCATAAACAAACAGTACTTGAATTAATATAATTTGCAGCACAGTAAAGACTTTATAAATGAAATAAAATGTTTACAAACCTTTATTTTGCTGAAGAAATGCACCAAATCGCCAGCGGTGGCACTAAGAAACACTCTCTCCTGTAGAGGACGCAAAAAGCCTACGCACTCACGGAGTTGAATTAACCACGCGCTGGGTTGTTTCGTCAGAGGGAGAGGAGGGGTGTATAGTTTCAGCTGTCAGCAAGATTGACCCAGCCACTAACCCAACAGCTGGGTAACGCAAAAACCACCCACCAGGTTCAACCTAGAAGAAAATAACCCAGCATTTTTTTTTTAAATGACCCAGCAGTTACAGACTTAGTTACAGAAAAATTACCCAGCACCTGGGTAAAAAATATAAAAAAATAACCCAGTAAAATGACCCAACAACTTGAACCCAGCATTGGGGTTAAAAAAATAATAACCCAGCATTTTTTAGTGCAAAAAAAACTAACAAAAAAACTACCCAGCACCTGGGTAAAAATATTTTAAAAAACAACCCAATAAAATGACCCATCAGGCTGAACCCAGCATTTGGGTTAAATAAATTAATAACCCAGCATTTTTTAGTGTGTAGAATCATTCTAGAACCTTTAGGATGACACGCAAATGTTTTCTTGTATCTTTGTTTGGAATGTTTTTTGTTGGCAGAGCAAAGCAAAAACAGATCAAGTGACTGACAATATTGTGTCTAAAATTTAAGTTACTCGACTTTAACATCTTGTTTATTGAAGTGCTGTATCACACAATCATGCTGCCTCTTATTCTAATAACTTCTCAGAAATGTTGTCGCCGCAGTGTTTCTCAATCTCAAAATCTCTGGTCGTTTACAGTAATGTTAGAGTAGATTATGTAATAATATTTTTATATTAAACCACAGAAATATACAAATGAAGAAAAATCACAATTGAACTTGACTGACAATTATCACAATGTATTTGACACTTTGATAATGCAACTTTATTATCAAAGATACAAATATACTGTATATATATATATATATTGAAAATATTTGCTCAATCTGAATGTGCATGAATTTTACGGTCTCAATGATTGTCTATAGGTGGAATCTAGTAAGAAGGTATATTTCAACAAGTATTAATACATTCAAAAGTGTAAACACATTTGATAGATTGCAAAGCTGAATGGGTTGACAGGACTCATGATTTGTTAACAACAATGTATGAATGTGTTACAACTTTGTCTTATTTGTATGTGCTATCACCTGCTGATCTTGATCTACCTTCATTTTGACTCAGTAACTTTAATATGGAAAGCACATGGCCTTTTTTAAAGCAAGCTCGAGAGCTTCAGGAAAAGCAGAGGGTGAGAAATGTGAACTGATTGGCAACTCCCTTTCTAGGTTGGGGAGTTTAATATGAGGACCTTAATCTGGACTGCACACCTGCACCATCAAAAAATAGGTGTTTGCAGAAACGAAGTGAAGACCCAATCTACCTGGAGCCCGTGGCTAGCATTACACTGCACCTTTGAAAGTGATATTTCGCTGTTATCGTGGAAACCTGCCCTGAGAACAAAACAGGCCTTGTTCAGAGTTTCATAACTCTGGCTACAGAACACTCTACTTCTGCACCTCTTGAAAGAAACAAAGCAACAGCTACACCACAGAAAATCAGAAATGTAAAGGTGCGCTCAATAAGTTATACTGACTTTTCATCACCTAAGTTCGTTATTTTCATGGGCTTCCCAATGCTTTATTGGACAGGACAGTAGAGAAATGACAGGAAATTATCAGTTGGATAAACACATTATTATTATTGTTATTATTATTAAAATTATTAACTCACGTCATGTGATCTCAACAAACAACTTTTCCTAGAACAGGGCTTTTCAAACTTTTTTGATGCCACAGATCCCCAAATATGATGGTCGCCAATATATTTTTATAAAAACCTGGGCCCGTATTCACAAAACATCTTAAGGCTAAAAGTAGCTCATAACTCGCCGATTTAGGAGAAAATCTTTAAAATAATGGGCGTGCCAGTCCTAAATTTAGGACTCCTAAATCTTTGTTCTAAGAGTGTTTCACAAAGCGTTTTAGCGCTAAAATTAGCTCCTAAATCTGTGAAACGTTAGGAGTAGTGAAGACGACTCCTAAGCCACTAAGACCAAGCCACAAACTATCCTAAAATGGCTGTTGCTGGCAATCTGCAATCTGCCTCGGAAGATAAACATTTTTAGAAACATTTGATGATAATGACCTTTTAAAAAGGTATCACCCTTTGGTTTTGGAGGTTACTTCAACTCCTAATTTTCCTTTGATTATATCCTTGTTTTCATAAACCAGTTGGGCAAGAAGTAACAGCTGTTCTTGCGTCCAATTTTTTATTTTTTTTTAAACTGTCAGCCATGATTATTCTACTCCGTTAATTAAAAGGCTGTTTATATGCATATCCGCTAATTGTTTTTGAGAAGCATACATATAAGAGGCTGACAATAAGGTAAACATATACTTGTTTAATTAGTGACACTTATACTGCATTTAAAAGTCTTTATTTGAATGTGGCAATTAACATTTTTTATTTTTTAAACCTTAAATACGGCAACATAATATTGTGCTCTACAATATTTCCATGAATAAATCTCTGACAGACACTATCAGCCAATCACTGTGTGCATAGTTAGTAAGCATGCTGACATCATCCACAGCAAGAGGTCAACCCCGCCCTTAATCTTAGCTTAAGACTTCTCTCTATTCCTTAGTAAAAGTTTGTCTCAGCAGCTTTGTGAATAGGTTTTAAGAGAAAACTCTTAGCTAAAAACTTTTACTGCTATTTAGGAGAACTCTTAGCGGTAAGATTAAATGTTTTGTGAATACGGGCCCTGATTCATATTGTAAAAAATGAAAATGTTAAAAAAAGTGTCAAATATCATCTTGAAAATATATGAATATATTATTACTAACTACATAAATACTAAGTACATAAACATAAATAATATGAATAAATAATATATATACATTAGGGATGGGAAGATTCACCGATTCGCTCGGTGCATCGGCATAAAAAGTTAACGATGCGATGCATCGGTTTAAAAAGTGTGCATCAGATATAAGTTGGCATTTATATCGCGATGCATCGTTTCTGACGTATTTGCATCAGCAAAAACCAATTTATTTATATATAATTACAAGTGGATGCGCTATACTTTTATTGTTTAGAAAGTGACCAATATTTTATATGTAGATTGATTTCTCCTCTCGAAACTGTTTCTCAAGCGCGTTCTTTCATCACCGCTGCTGCTGCATGAATATGACATATCACAACAACACCACGGAGACCTGAGGAAAAGTGGGGATTAAAGTCCAAAACCTGACCTGAAATAAACTAACAAATCAATCTGGGCTAAAGCGGTTCCATAAACGACAAAATAATTTCACACAATCTCACTCATTTGTGCACGTTTATTTTTAAGCAGCTTTTTGTCGATCATGGATCAAATCGATATATCTGTGCTGTTTAATGCATTTGCGACGCTGTCTTTTCCTCAGTGCATAACTGACATGTCACAGGTATATTTTTCATCTGTAAATGTCCGAAAGATAAACATATCCATTTTGCTGTCAGGAGTGGGCGAGGCTTACGCGAGTGAACGAGTATATTTTGCTAAAATATTTGTTGTTGTACATTAAATGTGTCTTTTGTAGACTTTTAAACCTACATTTAAGTGTATTTTTATGATAGCAGTAACTGTAAAGGGACTATTGTAATGGGTAAATCAAATGTAAGCTAGCACAGTCCTAATTACTAAGCTCAAATGAGTGAATGTGTGTTTCTTATACCAGTTAAAATAATCATTTTCTTTATTATTTATTTAAATTTTTAATTCAGTGATTTAAACTTTTAATTTAGTTAATTTAATGCTTTAAAAAGCAATTTTAGATTGTAATGTTCTGCTATCTGTTCTGCAAACTATAAAAGGTACAGCTGTCATAAAACCAGAGAGAAAGGCTGCATGGCTAGTAACTAGCTAGTAAAAAATAAATACATAAAAAGTCAAATAATAATGAGAGAGTATATGTATATGAGAGAGTGGTAATATCATTACGTTCCTATTGGTCAGTAGAGGAGCTTAGCTTAGCCTGACAGTTAGCCTGCTTTAGACCAGGTTAGTTTCCCAGTATAAGTTGCCACAGTGACTAGCTTGATCTAGGCCTATGTTAAATTTGCTTTATGGAACCAAATCATTTGACAATGAGTCAGACTAACTGAAATAAGCCTGGCTTATTTGGTAAACTTGTTTTATGAAACAGGCCTCGAGGCATTAGAAGTGATCATATTTTTTCCATTGCATTATATTGCATTGAATCGCATTGTGTTGAATCGAATCGAAATTGGATCGCACTGCATCGTAACAGGGGTGAATCATATCGCATCACATCGGTAGCTGCTTCATTATATGCATCTTTAATGTATCGTATCTTTGGCTATGCATCAAGATGCATATCGTATCGGCCTCAGTCATGGAGATGCACATCCCTAATATATATAATTCATAATATTAATAATAATAAGTATTATATAGTATAACAATAAGTATTCTACATATCAATGGAATAAAATGTTAGTAATTACAGTATATAGCAGAAAGAATAATATCCACTTTTACATTGTTATTGCATTCTTTCCTTTCACATTTTCTCTTTTTAAAAACCCATTTTAGAAGACAGAAGGCTGATGCACATATGTGCACATTGAATCATGTTTTCTCAAAAGTACTATTCCCTTCCTTGTGAGTAAACTATTATGATTACAAAACATTACTGAGCCCACATTTGAAAAAAATGTGATAATTAAACTTTTTAATATTGGATTGTTAATGACAACGCATTCATTTCTTGTCAAAAATCTGTGCAAAGACAAGCAGCATAATTTGTAAGATAGATGGAGAATTGCTTTTAGACATTTGACCTTTATCACCCACTTTCAACTAGCAATGCGGTCAAATGTGTACACCGTACCATCTTTGCTTATTTGCATTGCGACTGCCCTCTGTATCTCCTTCAAGGTATAGATATGATATATTGACTGGGGAGCTCAGGGGATGTGGGTCCCCTCGGCTATTCCACTATCAAAGTGCCAGCACAGCAGATGGGGGGTAGAAAGGAGAAAGAAACAGACTCTCTAAGAGAGAGGCTTTGAAAAAGAGGGAGAAATGCCTGGGAGAGGGGAAGAAACCTCTCAGAATAGAGTACATAAAAATGAATGTGGGTCATAAAAACAGATCGGGGTCTCTTAATGGGCAGTAATTACATGCTAGTGGTGGATTTGGCTTTTCTGTGGCAAAAACCAAAGCAAAGACTGGAAGGGGAAAGAGTGGGCTGCCTGTGGGTTGAGCTATTGTGGCCGCACTGAAAACAAACAGCAGCTTTGTCATTATGCGTCTAAATGAGAACAAGTGTGTGAGAATCAAGGGTTCTTCAATGACTTGTTTTCTCTCAACAAGTTGATTGCAAATCCTTTTTGGTTTGCGATGCTTCTTACAGTATGAATGCCCATGGTAAAAGCATAAAAGCATCAATATCCAAGTAGCATGTGAAAACTTGAATTAATGAAAACCTCTTAAGTCCATTATGTGCAACTAAAGATCTTTCACTGTTTATCAAGGACAAAGGGACTTTATAAATGACAATAATGGATTTTGATTAAAGCAAAGCCTTTGTACGCTGTTTCTGAGAATTAATGATACCGAATAACTTAAGCTAAAATAGCTAATGCGAGTTATTTCTTTTGTTAAATAATCACATTGCACCAATAATAATTGCATGCACAAGTGTTTCTCTATATCAAGCTATATATGCCTATGAATTATTTAACTTCAGCACACATCTGTCATTTTAATAATTTACTGTTTTCTAATTTTCTAAAAAAAAGCACAATTTTAGGTTAAGTGAGAGCATCAGAGGCCCTCATCATGACCCACATTGCATGCAATCACATTAAATGCATTTTTCTTCAGTCACATTAATCACTATGAAGTTAGACATCAATATTTCCCAAACCTTGCCAAAGGCTTTCCAAAGCCATCATTATCAGGTTTATAAAATTCTGTAATATTTAATCACTTTCAGCACCTCGACAACGTGTAATTTTTAACTTTGGCAGCATTTTCACACTTAAAAAAATACTGTCATCATTTACTCACCTTCATGTCGTGAATGCAATACTTTTTTATTAATGCTGAATCATATACAGTATATACTGTGTGTGTGTAGATATATATATATATATATATATATAATAATACATTATTACTGTAAACATAATTATAGGAAGCACTCAATTTCTTACAATACTCTATGTAAATCTACATGCACCAGGAGGTCTGACAAAAGTTGAAAAACCTCTTTGAAACACACAGGACCACTTCAGAAAAAAAAAATCAAGATTGACATGCAGTAACACTGCTATCCCAAGATGCACTACAAGTATTTCATTAATTCACTAGTGACTTGAAATAATAACAATATTAATACAGGAAAGCAAGTCTTAGCTCGTGTGGGTATCACAAGTGCACTCTGACTTGCCACAAGTACTCTTCTTAAGTATGCTTCATTTGCTTTCTCTCAGGAAGAACTAAATCATACCTCCTTTGGGCAGTGAAATGAACGTCCTTATTTAAAAGAAGGTCGTTTGAAAACACTAGATAGTTTACTTAACCTGATCAGCATGTCTAATACGTCTTTACAATACACTTTCCTTTGCATTTAAATGAATGAACAATGCTTAAGATCCAGGACAGTTCTATTTATGAATGGAGGGGTTTAATCTCTATTAAAGTCTAACTAAAAAGCTCAGACCTGGAAATGGGCCCAATATAGATCGGGAGAAAACTTTGTGAAAGACTGTGTGACAAAGAGCATGTGGAGGTAATGGTTACATGTGCAAAGCCGAATTTACACCCTGTTTCTATTATTATTTATTATTAACAGTTCTAGTATGAAGCAGTGCTGCTGGGAACATGATGATCTGAAGGATTCTTGGATAATTGGTTTGTGAAGCCACCTGTGTGTCTTATCTGAGAGGTGATTGTGGATCTGGCTCATGTCTGGAGAGCTAATAATGAATGTTGCCCTTTCAGAATTACTTCCAGAAAGCACAGAAACTTTTGCAAAACATCTAATATATTATTGCTTTTCCTTAACATGATTATTCATATATGGGAGACTGAGGCTAATTGTTATGTTTTAATCACACTTATTATTAGTTTTTAAAGTCAGCTTCTGTACAGGCACATATTTCAAGGTCTTGAGGTTGAAAGTTCATTAAACATAAATTTACTCTACAGTATGTGGCCATTAAAAAGCATCTTATTTCAGCAAACTTTCAATCGTAAAACTATCATTAAAGAGCAAAAATGTTATTAAAACAATCTGAATGGCATATTGTTTTGGCTAGTAAATATTGTAATTAATAAATTGCAGAAAATAACACATTTATTCAAAAATGTGTGTGTATGTGTGTGTGTGTTGTATATATGTATTGTATTTATTTACTCATTTTAATATATATATATATATATATATATATATATATATATATATATATATGTGTA